>NC_069127.1:44909223-45191262 GCF_026914265.1 Mya arenaria
CTAGGTACAATATCTAGATACTGCTCATAATCTAAAGTGGGTTTAAACACTCTATACATATCTAAAACTGGACTATTACTAGCAGTTACACACCATTCTTGGTTGAATGTATTTACGATTCTACTTTTAAATTCAGTAATGAATGTATTTACATGTATCGCATTGGGATTATCAAACACATATGCAAAACCATAATTATTTAACAAAGTTTTCACATTTGAAACCCAGTTGGTATAACCCTTATTATTGTAATCATCAAGTGCATGATTATACATAGACTTCAGAATAATATTATTGCTATTAACAATTTTAAACCAGTACTTTATAATGCGTACATATCTATTAATATATAGAGGATATCTTCCTAGTTCGCCATATACAGCAGCATTACATATATTAAATTTCACTTGTAACAATCGTTTACAAAATTTCAAATGGATGCGTTCTATTTCTTTGGATTTACTAAAACCCCATACTTCGGATGCATAATTAAGTATAGAACCAACAAAGGCATCAAATAATTGACAAAATATTTTAGGTTTAAGATCAAATTGCTTGCATTTATATAACAATGTGTTCATAGCCTTGAGGGCTTTTCCAACTAAATGTTGTTGGTTCAATACAAAAGTACCAGTATAGTTAATAACAGTACCTAAATAATTAAAATTATCTACAACCTCAATGTTATGGCCATTATAAGTCCATGTCTCATTTTGACGTGTTCTACCCCGCTTACGGAATACCATAATCTTTGTTTTAATTGTGTTTACTTTTAGTCCCCATGCATTGCAATATAAATTAAGGTTGTCTAAATGTTCTTGTAATTCCTCTGGTGTTTTGCATAAAATGGCCATATCATCTGCAAAGAGTAATAAAATTAACACAATATCATCAATATTTAAACCTGAATAAACAGACGCAGTGTTATTCAGTAGGTAAAATTCCAAGTCCTCTACGAATAGAGAAAACAATATTGGGGACATTACCTCCCCTTGACGCAAGCCAACAGCATAACTGAAATAGTCTGAGTAAGAAGTACATGGTTTCACACATAATTTAACATTTTCATACATATCCTTTACTATTCTGAGCAGTTTACCTTTAATACCAGATTTGTACATTTTTAACCATAGTGCATTGCGATAAATACTATCAAAACATTTCAACATATCAACGTACACAACGTATAAACGTTTATTTTCATTTAAATAGTTTTCTACAACGGACGTCAATATATATATAGCGTCAACAGTAGAACAACCTTTCCGAAATCCAAATTGGGCATCAAAAATAGTATCATTAGATTTGCAAAATGCTTCAATACGCTTATTTAATATAGTAGTAAATACTAATAGTAGAAAAACAACTGACAAGTGTAATTCCTCGGTAATTATTAACATCATTAACAGAACCTTTTTTATGTAAAGGAATTATAACACCTTCAGTCCATTTTTGAGGAAAATAACCAGAAAATAAAATACCATTAAATACATCACATAAATGACTAGATAAAATATCGACACAATCAATAAAGTATTCATTTAGTATACAGTCGCTACCAGCAGCCTTATTATGTTTTAAATGCTTAATTGCCATGTGTACTTCATTAACAGTTATAGGTTGATCTAATTCTGGAAATGTAGAATTATCTTCATTAAAATCATGGTTTGAACAGAAATCCTCTGCTTCATTATTATAACTATCAAAAGTATTATTACTAAGATTTTCGAAAAAATCTTTAAATTGATCCAAAGTAATATTATGATTATTTACTTTATTTTTTGTGTTGAAAAATTTCCAAAAATCTTTTGGCTTATTTCTCTTTAAATTTTCAATTTCCTTCATTTTCTGTCGATAACAACAATGTTTCCTTCTACGAATTAAATCTTTATAATACTTCTTTCGTGAAAAAAGAGTAATCCTATTTACATCAGATTTGTCTATGTTATAACTACGTAAAGCCTCTTGGTACAATAGCCTTGCATCAACACAATCGTTATCAAACCAATCAGCATTTTTCATACAACTATTATCATCAAACGATGGTTTATTACTGTAACTAAACACTTTAGAAAATAACGGATCTACAATATCACGGATAGTCGTTGTAAACCTATCTAAAACACTATTAATTGACATTCTACTTGTATAGTCTATATTTTCAACAATATCGTTTAGTACAGGCAATTTTGTAATTAATCCTGAACGAAATTGTTCACGTAGCGTATTATCCCATTTATATTTAACATCACTGAATGTCTCATAACTCGGTGAATAATTAATTACAATACAATGAAAAATGTAACGGGGCATGATCGCTCCATTCAGTAAAATCACCTATAGTAAACTTAGATAACAATGAAAAATTACATTCCTTGGTCAATACATAGTCAATGACGGAAGAACCGTTATGAGAATAAAATGTATGTTTACAACTATCGCCAATTCTACCATTGACAATGCGTATACATGAAGATTTACAAAGATCAAGCAATTTGATCCCATGACTATTGTTAACCGTATCAACTGAGGCCCTAACAGAGGTGTAGTGTGGAACATAATCAATATCATCATATACAGTGTTTACATTATCATGTACAATAAATCACATTTATTACCAACCCTGCTATTTAAATCGCCAGCAATATATACCTTGCCAATTTCAGAAAAATATGTTATATCATTTTCTAGAATATCGAATAGATCAAGATTCATAGTATCATATACAAGAGAGTCAGCTCCCCAAATATAGCTTGCACATATATACACATCTTCTTCAGTATGAAAGAAATTATGGTCTAGTTTTAGCCAAATAATAGAATCATAATGGTTTCTGACTATTTGAATACCGTTTTCTAAATGCTCCTTAAAATAAACTAAAACACCACCGCTGCTTCTACGAGCGTTTCGATGTTGAAATTTTCTATAATAATGTTTTGAAATATAACCATTTAGATCAATGTTACTAGATGAGTTTGTCCATGTTTCATATAAAATACAAATATCATGTGAACTAATAATATCAATAAAATCAGAAGAACTCTTTTTACAATTAGTGAGTCCATGTACGTTCCATGATAAAACCGAAACCTCACCGCCTTCGTGACCCTACGCACGTACTGCGGTTCCGTCGACGTAGAGGGTGTCGTAGGCCAGGTACGCGCGCTTCCCCTGCCGCCTCGCCTCCTTCATCTTCGGAACTAGTACTCTCCTCTTCTGAATTACATCCGGCGGAAACTGTTCGAAAACACGAAACACGGTCCCATCCAGCTGTTTCCACGATTTCCTAATCATTTCTCTGTCCTTGAAAAAAGTGAACTTGGCCACAATGTTCCTGATCTTCCCCGTCCCCGGCATACATGCGTTTTCTTCTAAATCAATGATAAACTATGGTTTAACAATTTTGCTAAATACAAAAAAATAATAAAAAAATTGCTGATATTCGATTTTTAGGCACCTTGGTCGGGAATTATAAAATCTGCAACCTGATTTTTTGTCAGCAGTCTTATATGACTTTATTTTCGGTTTTATCAAAATTGGCTCGTTCCAAAACAAAAAAATAAATAAAGATGTCAAAACATTCAATCTGTGAGAGTGCATCTTTAAGGCATTTGCGAATGTTATACTCATCAAATGAAATAATATGGAAACCATCTGTTGATTAAATCAAGAATTCCTTATTCAGCTTTTTAGCTGTTGGTACCAAATATGAATATCATATATTTAAAGTTTAAATATATGATATTCATATTTGGTACCAACAGCAATTTTAAACTGTTCAACAAGAAATGACAGAAAGTAGAAAATCAACCCTCACAATGAATAAGAAAAATATGTATGCAAAAATGTTTTTGACGGACGACAGATAAGAAACTGCAAGGCTGGTCAATCTTTGTATTAACTTACTATCTTGTTTATCTTTTTGGTGCCATTGATATGACATTGAAATACTGAGCAGCATCAAATACTGTGTCTCCATATCATTTCGTAGCATTCTGCATCCAAACTTTCGAAATGTGTCGGAATTATCATTCGCATTTCGATTCAAACTCTCACAGACTTGAACATTTTTTTTTTATTTTTTGTCTTGGAAAGTGCAAATATTTGCAAAGATTGCTGACGAAAAATTAGTTCGTAGATTTTAATATTGCAGGTCGACAATTACTGTTTTATGGCTTAAACCGTTACTGTTGTAAAACTGTTAAAGAAGATATGACAGAAAGTGGAAAATTAACCTACATAATGAATTAAAAAAATAGTATGGAAACAAAGTTGTTTTTTTGATGGACGACAGAGAGGAAACTACAAGGCTGGTCAATCTTCGTATTTAGTTCCTGTGTTATATCTTTTCGATGCCAATTGATATAATATAAAAAACCAAGACTTAAACGAAATGTGATGTCTCCATAATACTTCGTAACGTTCTGCATACAAACGTCCGAAATGTGAAGGAATTTTCATTCGGATCTCGACTTTAAGCTGCTCTCTCACAGAATGTATAAAATTAACATACATAATGAATAAGAAAAATATGTATGCAAACAAAGTTATTTTTTGATGGACGACAGATAAGAAACTGAAAGGCTAGTAAGTCTTTGTATTTACTTCCTTTCTTGTATATCTTTTCCGTGCCATTGATATAACATGAAAAAACTGAACAGCACCAAATACAGTGTTTTAGCCAAGACTTAAACGAAATATGATGTCTCCATATTATTTCGTAACAATCTGCATCCAAACGTCCGAAATGTGAAGGAATTTTCATTTGGATTTCGACTTAAGCTGCACTCTCACAAAAAGTGGAAAATTTCGACTTAAAGCTGCTCTCTCACAGAAAGTGTAAAATAAACCTACAAATAATATAATAAGAAAAATATTTATGCAAACAAAGTTATTTTTTGATGGACGACAGCTAGAAAACTGCAAGTAAGTCAATCTTTGTACTCAACTCAACTCAACTCAATATTCTTTTATTATATCACAGTTTACATTTAAGTAAAAGCATGTGAAAACGCAATATATATATGTTAACAAAGGTATAAATATGTGGGTTAATGGCGGCTACACAACAGGTTTAGAGTTTATCATTATACAAAACAAGTATAATTAGTAAGTAAGGGGAATGTGGTTAGTTTAAATATTATTATTGTTTATTTTTTTTATAACAAAACAAATTCATTTATTTGAATTAGGATACAATATAATCGATATAGTTATGAGATATCAAATGAAAAACTATAAAGTACATGATCAGATTCGTTTAAAGTGATTAACTAAGATTTTAACAAAAAATGCTGTTTTCCTTAAGGTATCCGGGTTCATACAATTTAAAACTTCACTAAAGTGTAAGACACTAGGTCTTGAGTAAAAACGACTACTTATGTATTGTTTTCTGGTAGGATTAAAAAAAGGACATGTAAGTAAATAGTGCAGTTCGTCAAATTAGTTCCTATTTTGTATGTCTTTTCGGTGCCAATTATATAACATAAAGAAAACTGATCAACGCACTCTCACAGATTGAACGTTTTGACAACTGTTTTACTTCTTGTCTTGGAATGAGCCAATTTTTGCGACAATACATGGAAACAAGTTATATAAGACTGCTGACAATATCATTAGATCGCAGATTTACAGAGTTCAAAAATTGATGTTTATGCATTATTCTTAAACCATTTAAGCCATAAAACATTAATTTCCGAACGGAAATATGTAAATCTACGACTTTAATTTTTGTCAGCAATATTACATTATTTAATTTCGTATAAATTTGCTGTTTCTTACGAAAAAAAAGTTGTAAAAATGGTATATCTGTGAGAGTGCAGCTATAAAGTGCAGATTTTTTCCAAATATTGATGTTTTATCAGATCGTAGATTTTATATCTGCGTTCGAAAGTTAATGTTTTATCGCTTACGGTTTTAGAAAAGTACATTAAACATCATTTTTTGTACTAAAATATAAAAATCTTCGACCTGATTTTTGTCAGCAGTCTTGTATGTTTGTTTTTTTTCGTTTTTCCCAAACTTGGCTCGTTCCAAGACAAAAAAATAAACAATGGTGTCAAAACGTTCAATCTGTGAGAGTGAATCTTTAATGCATTTGTTATCCTCATCACATGAAATAATATGGAAACCATCTGTCATTAACTAAAGAATTCCTTATAAAACAAGCTGAAAATTTATATGCTTTCAACCACTGCCTTTGATTTCAACTTTCAAAATACATACTTGTTGAGATTTTTTACCCTCAACCCACATGCATTTAACTATTGATTAAAAATAATACGTGTTTGTTTTTTTATATTCTATTTTTCACTAGAAAACCAAGTGATATGCTGTAAGTTACACAATTCGTCAGAATAACAAATACGGATCAATCAAAATGTGTTTGCACAAAATCTTTAGTTAATGTTATATTTCTAACTTTTTATATCTTTTCTTTAGTGAAACAGGAACAATCTTATCGTGACAATATTTTACATTCAAGGCAAAACGATGCATACAAAAATGAATCAGGCTATCATTGAAAACATGTTTGTTTCATTGAAAACATGTTTGTTTAACAGACCGTGGGTTGGACAGATTTTCAGCTGTTGGGACCAAATATGATCATGATATATAAAAACAGTTGAAGAAAAAATTACACAAAGTGGAAAATTAACCTACATAATAAATAAGAAAAATGAGTATGAAAATTATAATGTCTCCATATCATTTCGTAACACTCTGCATCCAAACGTCCGAAATGTGAAGGAATTTTCATTCGGATTTCGACTTAAAGCTGCTTTCTCACAGAAAGTGTAAAATTAACCTACATATAATATAGTAAGAAAAATATGTATGCAAACAAAGTTATTTATTGATGGACGACAGGCAGAAACTACAAGGCTAGTCAATCTGTGTATTGAGTTTCTATCATGTATGTCTTTTGTTTTTTTTATGGACGACAGATAGGAAACTGCATATGGATTTCGACTTAAAGCTGCACCCTCACAAAAAGTGGTAAATTTACCTAATGAATAAGAAAAATATGTATGCAAAAAGAGTTATTCTTTTTGATGGACGACATATAAGGAACTGCAAGGCTAGTCAGTCTTTGTATTTAGTTCCTGTCTTGTATATCTTTTCGGTGCAATTGATATAATATGAAAAAACTGATTAGCACTTAATACTGTGTTTAAGCCGTAACCAAGACTTAAACGAAATATGATGTCTCCATATCATTTCTTAACATTCTGCTCCCAATCTTTCGAAATGTGAAGGAATTTTCATTTGAATTTCGACCTAAAGCTGCACTCTCCCACAAATGGAAAATTGACTTAATGCTGCACTCTCACTGATTGACCATTTTAACATTTTTTTTGTCTTTTAAAGCTGCACTCTCACTGATTAAACGTTTAGACAACTGTTTTATTTCTTGTCTTGGCGACAATACATGGAAACAAGTTATATAAGACTGCTGACAATATAATAAGATCGCAGATTTACAGAGTTCAAAAATTGATGTTTATGCATTATTCTTAAACCATTTAAGCCATAAAACATTAATTTCCGAACGGAAATATGTAAATCTACGACTTTAATTTTTGTCAGCAATATTACATTATTTAATTTCGTATAAATTTGCTGTTTCTTACGAAAAAAAGAAGTTGTAAAAATGGTATACCTGTGAGAGTGCAGCTTTAAAGTGCAGATTTTTTCCAAATATTGATGTTTTATCAGATCGTAGATTTTCATATGTTCGAAAGTTAATGTTTTATAGCTTACACCGTTTCATACAATTTTAGAAAAGTATATTAAACATCATTTTTTGTACTAAAATATAAAAATCTTCGACATGATTTTTTGTCAGCAGTCTTGTATGTTTGTTTTTTTCGTTTTCCCCAAACTTGGCTCGTTCCAAGACAAAACAATAAACAAAGGTGTCAAAACGTTCAATCTGTGAGAGTGCATCTTTAAGGCATTTACAAATGTTATCCTCATCACATGAAAGAATATGGAAACCATCTGTTCATTTACTAAAGAATTCCTTATAAAACAAGCTGAAAATTTATATGCTTTCAACCACTGCCTTTGATTTCAACTTTCGAAAAACATACATGTTGAGATTTTTTACCCTCAACCCACATGCATTTAACTATTGATTAAAAATAATACGTGTTTGTTTTTTTATATTCTATTTTTCACTAGAAAACCATGGTGATATGCTGTAAGTTACACAATTCGTCAGAATAACAGATACGAATCAATCAAAATGTGTTTGCACAAAATCTTTAGTTAATGTTATATTTCTAACTTTTTATATCTTTTCTTTAATGAAACAAGAACCATCACATCTTATCGTGACAATATTTTACATTCAAGGCCAAACGATGCATACAAAAATGAATGAGGCTATCATTGAAGAATGTTTGTTTAACAGACCGTGGGTTGGACAGATTTTCAGCTGTTGGGACCAAATATGATCATGATATATAAAAACAGTTGAAGAAAAAATTACACAAAGTGGAAAATTAACCTACATAATAAATAAGAAAAATGAGAATGCAAGGATTTCGACTTAAAGGTGCGCTCTCACAGAAACTGGAAAATTATGATGTTTCCATATCATTTCATAACATTCTGCATCCAAACGTCCGAAATGTGAAGGAATTTTCATTCGGATTTCGACTTAAAGCTGCTCTCTCACAGAAAGTAGAAAATTAACTTACATATAATATAATGAGAAAAATATGTATGCAAACAAAGTTATTTATTGATGGACGGCAGATAGGAAACTGCAAGGCTGGTCAATCTTTGTATTTAGTTCCTATCTTGTATGTCTTTTCGGTGCCATTGATATAACATAAAAAAGCTGATCAGCACTTAATGCTGTGTTTTAGCCAAGACTTAAACAAAATATGATGTCTCCATATCATTTCGTAACATTCTGCTTCCAATCTTTCGAAATGTGAAGGAATTTTCATTTGAATTTCGACTTAAAGCTGCACTCTCCCACAAAATAGATTGACCATTTTAACATTTTTTTTTGTCTTTTAAAGCTGCACTCTCACTGATTTAACGTTTAGAGAACTGTTTTATTTCTTGTCTTGGCGACAATACATGGAAACAAGTTATATTAAACTGCTGACAATATCATTAGATCGCAGATTTACAGAGTTCAAAAATTGATGTTTAGGCGTCGTGCCCGTTGATTTGCGTTACAATTTGAATTCTAGCCAACTACGTTGTTCTGCGCCACGCGGAACGACACTTCTTCGTCACTCTATGAGACGGTCATGTTAGACAAGAACGGTTTATGTAGAAAGGATCTCCACAAATGGCTTATTTCAAGAAAAATAATTTTTGCAATCGTCAATGTGTGAGAGTGCAGCTTTAAAGGTTGTGAAACTCATATATTTTTCGCATTTTCTCTTTCGTTCAGTAACATTTATACTTGTATGGTTTTGAAACCATTCAGGGGCATGGAAACCATATCGCGAAGAGCATCCGCTATGCCCGTCGTCATTAGATATTAGTCCCCCCGTGTTTGGTCTTCGTCCCCTGTTGTTTTGCGTTGCAATTTGTATTCGATCAAACTACGTAGTTCTGAACCATCAGGAACGAAACATTTTCGTCACTCTATACATAAGAAAGATTTATATCCAAAGAATCTCAACAAATTACTCATTTTATGAAAAATAATTTTGGCCTTCGGTCAATGTGTGAGAGTGCAGCTTTTAAGGTTGTAAATCGCTACTATTTTCCGCAATTTCTTGTGCATTTATAAACATTGTTTAAATGTCATTAGATAATTCAAGCCACAACGCGGAGAGCACCGGCCATATCCGTGATCATTGAATATTTGTTCCCTGCGCTTTGGCGTCGTCCCCGTTGTTTGAAGTTGCAATTTGAATGCTATCCAACTACGGTGTCCTGCGCCATCCGGAACGACACATCTTTGTCACTCTATGAGACGGTCGTGTTAGACAAGAACGGTTTATGTAGATAGGATCTCATTAAATGGCTTATTTCAAGAAAAATAATTTTTACAATCGTCAATGTGTGAGAGTGCAGCTTTAAAGGTTGTAAAACGCTAATATTTTTCGCATTTTCTCCTTCGTTCAGTAACATTTATACTTTTATGGCTTTGTTCGAAGCCATTCATGGGCATGGAAACCATATCGGGAAGAGCACCCGCCATGCCCGTCATCATTGAATATCAGTCCCCCCGTGTTTGGTCTTCGTCCCCTGTTGATTTGCGTTGCAATTTAAATTCGATCAAACTACGTAGTCCTGAACCATCCGGAACGAAACCTTTTCGTCACTCTATACATAAGAAAGATTTATATCCAAAGAATCTCAACAAATTGCCCTTTGATGAAAAATAATTTTGGCCTTCGGTCAATGTGTGAGAGTGCAGCTTTAAAGGTTGTAAAACGCTAATATTTTGCGCATTTTCTCCTTCGTTCAGTAACATTTATACTTTTTATGGCTTTGTTCGAAGCCATTCAGGGGCATGGAAAGCATATCGCGGAGAGCACCCGCCATGCCCGTCAGCATTGAATATCAGTCCCCCCGTGTTTGATCTTCGTCCCGTCAAACTACGTAGTCCTGGTTCATAAGAAAGATTTTTATGCAAATTATCTCAAAAATTGCCCATTTGATGAAAAATAATTTTGGCCTTCGGTCAATGTGTGAGAGTGCAGCTTTAAAGGTTGTAAAACGCTTACATTTTTCGCATTTTCTCGTCCATTTAGTAACATTGTTTATGTTTCTTGAGATAATTCAAGCCACATCGCGGAGAGCACCCGATATATCCGTGATCATTGAATATTTGTTCCCAGCATTTTGGCGTCGTCCCCGTTGTTTTAAGTTGCAATTTGAACTCTATTCAACTACGGTGTCCTGCGCCATCCGGAACGACACATCTTTGTCACTCTATGAGACGGTCATGTTAGACAAGAACGGTTTTTGTAGAAAGGATCTCCACAAATGGCTCATTTCAAGAAAAATAATTTTTGAAATCGTCAATGTGTGAGAGTGCAGCTTTAAAAGTTGTGAAACTCTAATATTTTTCGCATTTTCTGCTTCGTTCAGTAACATTTATACTTGTATGGCTTTGTCCGAAACCATTCATGGGCATGGAAACCATATCGCAGAGAGCACCCGCCATGCCCGTCATCATTAAATATTAGTCCCCCCGTGTTTGGTCTTCGTCTCCTGTTGATTTGCGTTGCAATTTAAATTCGATCAAACTACCGGAACGAACATTTTCGTTACTCTATACATAAGAAAGAATTATATCCAAAGTATCTCAACAAATTACTCATTTCATGAAAAATAATTTTGGCTTTCGGTTAATGTGTGAGAGTGCAGCTTTAAAGGTTGTAAAACGCAAATATTTTTCCCATTTTCTTGTCCATTTAGTTGATAATTCAAGCCATATCGCGGAGCGCACCCGATATATCCGTCATCACTGAATATCGATCAAACTTTACTTATAAGAAAGAATTATATCCAAAGTATCTCAACAATTACTCATTTCATGAAAAATAATTTTGGCTTTCGGTTAATGTGTGAGAGTGCAGCTTTAAAGGTTGTAAAACGCAAATATTTTTCGCATTTTTTGTCCATTTAGTTGATAATTCAAGCCATATCGCGGAGCGCACCCGATATATCCGTCATCACTGAATATATGTCCACCCCGTTTGGGCGTCGTGCCCGTTGATTTGCGTTACAATTTGAATTCTAGCCAACTACGTTGTTCTGCGCCACGCGGAACGACACTTCTTCGTCACTCTATAAGACGGTCATGTTAGACAAGAACGGTTTATGTAGAAAGGATCTCCACAAATGGCTTATTTCAAGAAAAATAATTTTTGCAATCGTCAATGTGTGAGAGTGCAGCTTTAAAGGTTGTGAAACTCATATATTTTTCGCATTTTCTCCTTCGTTCAGAAACATTTATACTTGTATGGTTTTGAAACCATTCAGGGGCATGGAAACCATATCGCGAAGAGCATCCGCTATGCCCGTCGTCATTAAATATCAGTCCCCCCCGTGTTTGGTCTTCCTCCCCTGTTGATTTGCGTTGCAATTTAAATTCGATCAAACTACGTTGTCCTGAACCATCCAGAACGAAGTATTTTCGTCACTCTATACATAAAGATTTATATGCTAAGTATCTCAACAAATTGCCCATTTGATGAAAAATAATTTTGGTCTTCGGTCAATGTGTGAGAGTGCAGCTTTAAAGGTTGTAAAACGCTAATATTTTGCGCATTTTCGCCTTCGTTCAGTAACATTTATACTTTTTATGGCTTTGTTCGAACCCATTTAGGGGCATGGAAAGCATATCGCGGAGAGCACCCGCCATGCCCGTCAGCATTGAATATCAGTCCCCCCGTGTTTGATTTTCGTCCCGTCAAACTACGTAGTCCTGGTTCATAAGAAAGATTTTTATGCAAATTATCTCAACAAATTGCCCATTTGATGAAAAATAATTTTGGCCTACGTTGTGTGAGAGTGCAGCTTTAAAGGTTGTAAAACGCTTACATTTTTCGCATTTTCTCGTCCATTTAGTAACATTGTTTATGTTTCTTGAGATAATTCAAGCCACATCGCGGAGAGCACCCGATATATCCGTGATCATTGAATATTTGTTCCAGCATTTTGGCGTCGTCCCCGTTGTTTTAAGTTGCAATTAGAACTCTATTCAACTACGGTGTCCTGCGCCATCCGGAACGAAACATCTTTGTCAGTCTATGAGACGGTCATGTTAGAAAAGAACGGTTTATGTAGAAAGGATCTCCACAAATGGCTCATTTCAAGAAAAATAATTTTTGCAATCGTCAATGTGTGAGAGTGCAGCTTTAAAGGTTGTAAAACGCTAATATTTTTCGCATTTTGTTGTCCATTTAGATGATAATTTAAGCAACAACGCGGAGAGCACCCGCCATATCCGTGATCATTGAAAAGTTTTCACTGCGTTTTGGCGTCGTCACCGTTGTTTTGAGTTGCAATTTGAATTCTAGCCAACTACGGTGTCCTGCGCCATCCGGAACGACACAACTTTGTCACTATATGAGACGGTCATGTTAGACAAGAACGGTTTTTGTAGAAAGGATCTCCACAAATGGCTCATTTCAAGAAAAATAATTTTTGCAATCTCCAATGGGTGAGAGTGCAGCTTTAAAAGTTGTGAAACTCTAATATTTTTCGCATTTTCTCCTTCGTTCAGTTACATTTATACTTGTATGACTTTGTCCGAAACCATTCAAGGGCATGGAAACCATATCGCAGAGAGCACTCGCCATGCCCGTCATCATTAAATATTAGTCCCCCCGTGTTTGGTCTTCGTCTCCTGTTGATTTGCGTTGCAATTTAAATTCGATCAAACTACCGGAACGAAACATTTTCGTCACTCTATACATAAGAAAGAATTATATCCAAAGTATCTCAACAAATTACTCATTTCATGAAAAATAATTTTGGCTTTCGGTTAATGTGTGAGAGTGCAGCTTTAAAGGTTGTAAAACGCAAATATTTTTCGCATTTTCTTGTCCATTTAGTTGATAATTCAAGCCATATCGCGGAGCGCACCCGATATATCAGTCATCACTGAATATCGATCAAACTTTACTTATAAGAAAGAATTATATCCAAAGTATCTCAACAATTACTCATTTCATGAAAAATAATTTTGGCTTTCGGTTAATGTGTGAGAGTGCAGCTTTAAAGGTTGTAAAACGCAAATATTTTTCGCATTTTCTTGTCCATTTAGTTGATAATTCAAGCCATATCGCGGAGCGCACCCGATATATCCGTCATCACTGAATATCTGTCCCCCGCGTTTGGGCGTCGTGCCCGTTGATTTGCGTTACAATTTGAATTCTAGCCAACTACGTTGTTCTGCGCCACGCGGAACGACACTTCTTCGTCACTCTATGAGACGGTCATGTTAGACAAGAACGGTTTATGTAGAAAGGATCTCCACAAATGGCTTATTTCAAGAAAAATAATTTTTGCAATCGTCAATGTGTGAGAGTGTAGCTTTAAAGGTTGTGAAACTCATATATTTTTCGCATTTTCTCTTTCGTTCAGTAACATTTATACTTGTATGGTTTTGAAACCATTCAGGGGCATAGAAACCATATCGCGAAGAGCATCCGCTATGCCCGTCGTCATTAGATATTAGTCCACCCGTGTTTGGTCTTCGTCCCCTGTTGATTTGCGTTGCAATTTAAATTTGATCAAACTACGTAGTCCTGAACCATCCGGAACGAAACCTTTTCGTCACTCTATACATAAGAAAGATTTATATCCAAAGAATCTCAACAAATTACTCATTTCATGAAAAATAATTTTGGCCTTCGGTCAATGTGTGAGAGTGCAGCTTTAAAGGTTGTAAAACGCTAATATTTTTCGCATTTTCTCCTTCGTTCAGTAACATTTATACTTGTATGGTTTTGAAACCATTCAGGGGCATGGAAACCATATAGCGAAGAGCACCCGCCATGCCCGTCATCATTAAAAATTAGTCCCCCCGTGTTTGGTCTTCGTCCCCTGTTGTTTTGCGTTGCAATTTGTATTCGATCAAACTACGTAGTCCTGAACCATCAGGAACGAAACATTTTCGTCACTCTATACATAAGAAAGATTTATATCCAAAGTATCTCAACAAATTACTCATTTTATGAAAAATAATTTTGGCCTTCGGTCAATGTGTGAGAGTGCAGCTTTTAAGGTTGTAAAACGCTACTATTTTCCGCAATTTCTTGTGCATTTATAAACATTGTTTTAAATGTCATTAGATAATTCAAGCCACAACGCGGAGAGCACCGGCCATATCCGTGATCATTGAATATTTGTTCCCTGCGCTTTGGCGTCGTCCCCGTTGTTTGAAGTTGCAATTTGAATGCTATCCAACTACGGTGTCCTGCGCCATCCGGAACGACACATCTTTGTCACTCTATGAGACGGTCATGTTAGACAAGAAACGGTTTATGTAGATAGGATCTCATTAAATGGCTTATTTCAAGAAAAATAATTTTTTACAATCGTCAATGTGTGAGAGTGCAGCTTTAAAGGTTGTAAAACGCTAATATTTTTCGCATTTTCTCCTTCGTTCAGTAACATTTATACTTGTATGGTTTTGAAACCATTCAGGGGCATGGAAACCATATAGCGAAGAGCACCCGCCATGCCCGTCATCATTAAAAATTAGTCCCCCCGTGTTTGGTCTTCGTCCCCTGTTGTTTTGCGTTGCAATTTGTATTCGATCAAACTACGTAGTTCTGAACCATCAGGAACGAAACATTTTCGTCACTCTATACATAAGAAAGATTTATATCCAAAGTATCTCAACAAATTACTCATTTTATGAAAAATAATTTTGGCCTTCGGTCAATGTGTGAGAGTGCAGCTTTTAAGGTTGTAAATCGCTACTATTTTCCGCATTTTCTTGTGCATTTATAAACATTGTTTAAATGTCATTAGATAATTCAAGCCACAACGCGGAGAGCACCGGCCATATCCGTGATCATTGAATATTTGTTCCCTGCGCTTTGGCGTCGTCCCCGTTGTTTGAAGTTGCAATTTGAATGCTATCCAACTACGGTGTCCTGCGCCATCCGGAACGACACATCTTTGTCACTCTATGAGACGGTCGTGTTAGACAAGAACGGTTTTTGTAGAAAGGATCTCCACAAATGGCTCATTTCAAGAAAAATAATTTTTGCAATCGTCAATGTGTGAGAGTGCAGCTTTAAAAGTTGTGAAACTCTAATATTTTTCGCATTTTCTGCTTCGTTCAGTAACATTTATACTTGTATGGCTTTGTCCGAAACCATTCATGGGCATGGAAACCATATCGCAGAGAGCACCCGCCATGCCCGTCATCATTAAATATTAGTCCCCCGTGTTTGGTCTTCGTCTCCTGTTGATTTGCGTTGCAATTTAAATTCGATCAAACTACCGGAACGAAACATTTTCGTTACTCTATACATAAGAAAGAATTATATCCAAAGTATCTCAACAAATTACTCATTTCATGAAAAATAATTTGGCTTTCGGTTAATGTGTGAGAGTGCAGCTTTAAAGGTTGTAAAACGCAAATATTTTTCGCATTTTCTTGTCCATTTAGTTGATAATTCAAGCCATATCGCGGAGCGCACCCGATATATCCGTCATCACTGAATATCGATCAAACTTTACTTATAAGAAAGAATTATATCCAAAGTATCTCAACAATTACTCATTTCATGAAAAATAATTTTGGCTTTCGGTTAATGTGTGAGAGTGCAGCTTTAAAGGTTGTAAAACGCAAATATTTTTCGCATTTTTTGTCCATTTAGTTGATAATTCAAGCCATATCGCGGAGCGCACCCTATATATCCGTCAACACTGAATATATGTCCCCCCCGTTTGGGCGTCGTGCCCGTTGATTTGCGTTACAATTTGAATTCTAGCCAACTACGTTGTTCTGCGCCACGCGGAACGACACTTCTTCGTCACTCTATAAGACGGTCATGTTAGACAAGAACGGTTTATGTAGAAAGGATCTCCACAAATGGCATATTTCAAGAAAAATAATTTTTGCAATCGTCAATGTGTGAGAGTACAGCTTTAAAGGTTGTGAAACTCATATATTTTTCGCATTTTCTCCTTCGTTCAGTAACATTTATACTTGTATGGTTTTGAAACCATTCAGGGGCATGGAAACCATATCGCGAAGAGCATCCGCTATGCCCGTCGTCATTAAATATCAGTCCCCCCGTGTTTGGTCTTCCTCCCCTGTTGATTTGCGTTGCAATTTAAATTCGATCAAACTACGTTGTCCTGAACCATCCAGAACGAAGTATTTTCGTCACTCTATACATAAGAAAGATTTATATGCTAAGTATCTCAACAAATTGCCCATTTGATGAAAAATAATTTTGGTCTTCGGTCAATGTGTGAGAGTGCAGCTTTAAAGGTTGTAAAACGCTAATATTTTGCGCATTTTCGCCTTCGTTCAGTATCATTTATACTTTTTATGGCTTTGTTCGAACCCATTTAGGGGCATGGAAAGCATATCGCGGAGAGCACCCGCCATGCCCGTCAGCATTGAATATCAGTCCCCCCGTGTTTGATTTTCGTCCCGTCAAACTACGTAGTCCTGGTTCATAAGAAAGATTTTTATGCAAATTATCTCAACAAATTGCCCATTTGATGAAAAATAATTTTGGCCTACGTTGTGTGAGAGTGCAGCTTTAAAGGTTGTAAAACGCTTACATTTTTCGCATTTTCTCGTCCATTTAGTAACATTGTTTATGTTTTTTGAGATAATTCAAGCCACATCGCGGAGAGCACCCGATATATCCGTGATCATTGAATATTTGTTCCCAGCATTTTGGCGTCGTCCCCGTTGTTTTAAGTTGCAATTAGAACTCTATTCAACTACGGTGTCCTGCGCCATCCGGAACGAAACATCTTTGTCAGTCTATGAGACGGTCATGTTAGAAAAGAACGGTTTATGTAGATAGGATCTCCACAAATGGCTCATTTCAAGAAAAATAATTTTTGCAATCGTCAATGTGTGAGAGTGCAGCTTTAAAGGTTGTAAAACGCTAATATTTTTCGCATTTTGTTGTCCATTTAGATGATAATTTAAGCAACAACGCGGAGAGCACCCGCCATATCCGTGATCATTGAAAAGTTTTCACTGCGTTTTGGCGTCGTCACCGTTGTTTTGAGTTGCAATTTGAATTCTAGCCAATTACGGTGTCCTGCGCCATCCGGAACGACACAACTTTGTCACTATATGAGACGGTCATGTTAGACAAGAACGGTTTTTGTAGAAAGGATCTCCACAAATGGCTCATTTCAAGAAAAATAATTTTTGCAATCTCCAATGGGTGAGAGTGCAGCTTTAAAAGTTGTGAAACTCTAATATTTTTCGCATTTTCTCCTTCGTTCAGTTACATTTATACTTGTATGGCTTTGTCCGAAACCATTCAAGGGCATGGAAACCATATCGCAGAGAGCACCCGCCATGCCCGTCATCATTAAATATTAGTCCCCCCGTGTTTGGTCTTCGTCTCCTGTTGATTTGCGTTGCAATTTAAATTCGATCAAACTACCGGAACGAAACATTTTCGTCACTCTATACATAAGAAAGAATTATATCCAAAGTATCTCAACAAATTACTCATTTCATGAAAAATAATTTTGGCTTTCGGTTAATGTGTGAGAGTGCAGCTTTAAAGGTTGTAAAACGCAAATATTTTTCGCATTTTCTTGTCCATTTAGTTGATAATTCAAGCCATATCGCGGAGCGCACCCGATATATCAGTCATCACTGAATATCGATCAAACTTTACTTATAAGAAAGAATTATATCCAAAGTATCTCAACAATTACTCATTTCATGAAAAATAATTTTGGCTTTCGGTTAATGTGTGAGAGTGCAGCTTTAAAGGTTGTAAAACGCAAATATTTTTCGCATTTTCTTGTCCATTTAGTTGATAATTCAAGCCATATCGCGGAGCGCACCCGATATATCCGTCATCACTGAATATCTGTCCCCCGCGTTTGGGCGTCGTGCCCGTTGATTTGCGTTACAATTTGAATTCTAGCCAACTACGTTGTTCTGCGCCACGCGGAACGACACTTCTTCGTCACTCTATGAGACGGTCATGTTAGACAAGAACGGTTTATGTAGAAAGGATCTCCACAAATGGCTTATTTCAAGAAAAATAATTTTTGCAATCGTCAATGTGTGAGAGTGTAGCTTTAAAGGTTGTGAAACTCATATATTTTTCGCATTTTTTCTTTCGTTCAGTAACATTTATACTTGTATGGTTTTGAAACCATTCAGGGGCATGGAAACCATATCGTGAAGAGCATCCGCTATGCCCGTCGTCATTAGTGTTTGGTCTTCGTCCCCTGTTGATTTGCGTTGCAATTTAAATTCGATCAAACTACGTAGTCCTGAACCATCCGGAACGAAACATTTTCGTCACTCTATACATAAGAAAGATTTATATCCAAAGTATCTCAACAAATTACTCATTTTATGAAAAATAATTTTGGCCTTCGGTCAATGTGTGAGAGTGCAGCTTTTAAGGTTGTAAATCGCTACTATTTTCCGCAATTTCTTGTGCATTTATAAACATTGTTTAAATGTCATTAGATAATTCAAGCCACAACGCGGAGAGCACCGGCCATATCCGTGATCATTGAATATTTGTTCCCTGCGCTTTGGCGTCGTCCCCGTTGTTTGAAGTTGCAATTTGAATGCTATCCAACTACGGTGTCCTGCGCCATCCGGAACGACACATCTTTGTCACTCTATGAGACGGTCGTGTTAGACAAGAACGGTTTATGTAGATAGGATCTCATTAAATGGCTTATTTCAAGAAAAATAATTTTTACAATCGTCAATGTGTGAGAGTGCAGCTTTAAAGGTTGTAAAACGCTAATATTTTTCGCATTTTCTCCTTCGTTCAGTAACATTTATACTTTTATGGCTTTGTTCGAAGCCATTCATGGGCATGGAAACCATATCGGGAAGAGCACCCGCCATGCCCGTCATCATTGAATATCAGTCCCCCCGTGTTTGGTCTTCGTCCCCTGTTGATTTGCGTTGCAATTTAAATTCGATCAAACTACGTAGTCCTGAACCATCCGGAACGAAACCTTTTCGTCACTCTATACATAAGAAAGATTTATATCCAAAGTATCTCAACAAATTACTCATTTTATGAAAAATAATTTTGGCCTTCGGTCAATGTGTGAGAGTGCAGCTTTTAAGGTTGTAAAACGCTACTATTTTCCGCAATTTCTTGTGCATTTATAAACATTGTTTAAATGTCATTAGATAATTCAAGCCACAACGCGGAGAGCACCGGCCATATCCGTGATCATTGAATATATGTTCCCTGCGCTTTGGCGTCGTCCCCGTTGTTTTAAGTTGCAATTTGAACTCTATTCAACTACGGTGTCCTGCGCCATCCGGAACGACACAACTTTGTCACTATATGAGACGGTCATGTTAGACAAGAACGGTTTTTGTAGAAAGGATCTCCACAAATGGCTCATTTCAAGAAGAGTAATTTTTGCAATCGTCAATGTGTGAGAGTGCAGCTTTAAAGGTTGTAAAACGCTAATATTTTTCGCATTTTGTTGTCCATTTAGATGATAATTTAAGCAACAACGCGGAGAGCACCCGCCATATCCGTGATCATTGAAAAGTTTTCACTGCGTTTTGGCGTCGTCACCGTTGTTTTGAGTTGCAATTTGAATTCTAGCCAACTACGGTGTCCTGCGCCATCCGGAACGACACAACTTTGTCACTATATGAGACGGTCATGTTAGACAAGAACGGTTTTTGTAGAAAGGATCTCCACAAATGGCTCATTTCAAGAAAAATATTTTTTGCAATCTCCAATGGGTGAGAGTGCAGCTTTAAAAGTTGTGAAACTCTAATAATTTTCGCATTTTCTTGTCCATTTAGTTGATAATTCAAGCCATATCGCGGAGCGCACCCGATATATCACTCATTTCATGAAAAATAATTTTGGCTTTCGGTTAATGTGTGAGAGTGCAGCTTTAAAGGTTGTAAAACGCAAATATTTTTCGCATTTTCTTGTCCATTTAGTTGATAATTCAAGCCATATCGCGGAGCGCACCCGATATATCCGTCATCACTGAATATCTGTCCCCCGCGTTTGGGCGTCGTGCCCGTTGATTTGCGTTACAATTTGAATTCTAGCCAACTACGTTGTTCTGCGCCACGCGGAACGACACTTCTTCGTCACTCTATGAGACGGTCATGTTAGACAAGAACGGTTTATGTAGAAAGGATCTCCACAAATGGCTTATTTCAAGAAAAATAATTTTTGCAATCGTCAATGTGTGAGAGTGCAGCTTTAAAGGTTGTGAAACTCATATATTTTTCGCATTTTCTCTTTCGTTCAGTAACATTTATACTTGTATGGTTTTGAAACCATTCAGGGGCATGGAAACCATATCGCGAAGAGCATCCGCTATGCCCGTCGTCATTAGATATTAGTCCACCCGTGTTTGGTCTTCGTCCCCTGTTGATTTGCGTTGCAATTTAAATTCGATCAAACTACGTAGTCCTGAACCATCCGGAACGAAACCTTTTCGTCACTCTATACATAAGAAAGATTTATATCCAAAGAATCTCAACAAATTACTCATTTCATGAAAAATAATTTTGGCCTTCGGTCAATGTGTGAGAGTGCAGCTTTAAAGGTTGTAAAACGCTAATATTTTTCGCATTTTCTCCTTCGTTCAGTAACATTTATACTTGTATGGTTTTGAAACCATTCAGGGGCATGGAAACCATATAGCGAAGAGCACCCGCCATGCCCGTCATCATTAAAAATTAGTCCCCCCGTGTTTGGTCTTCGTCCCCTGTTGTTTTGCGTTGCAATTTGTATTCGATCAAACTACGTAGTCCTGAACCATCAGGAACGAAACATTTTGCTCACTCTATACATAAGAAAGATTTATATCCAAAGTATCTCAACAAATTACTAATTTCATGAAAAATAATTTTGGCCTTCGGTCAATGTGTGAGAGTGCAGCTTTTAAGGTTGTAAAACGCTACTATTTTCCGCAATTTCTTGTGCATTTATAAACATTGTTTAAATGTCATTAGATAATTCAAGCCACAACGCGGAGAGCACCGGCCTTATCCGTGATCATTGAATATTTGTTCCCTGCGCTTTGGCGTCGTCCCCGTTGTTTGAAGTTGCAATTTCAATGCTATCCAACTACAGTGTCCTGCGCCATCCGGAACGACACATCTTTGTCACTCTATGAGACGGTCATATTAGACAAGAACGGTTTATGTAGATAGGATCTCATTAAATGGCTTATTTCAAGAAAAATAATTTTTACAATCGTCAATGTGTGAGAGTGCAGCTTTAAAGGTTGTAAAACGCTAATATTTTTCGCATTTTCTCCTTCGTTCAGTAACATTTATACTTGTATGGTTTTGAAACCATTCAGGGGCATGGAAACCATATCGCGAAGAGCATCCGCTATGCCCGTCGTCATTAATTATTAGTCCACCCGTGTTTGGTCTTCGTCCCCTGTTGATTTGCGTTGCAATTTAAATTCGATCAAACTACGTAGTCCTGAACCATCCGGAACGAAACCTTTTCGTCACTCTATACATAAGAAAGATTTATATCCAAAGAATCTCAACAAATTACTCATTTCATGAAAAATAATTTTGGCCTTCGGTCAATGTGTGAGAGTGCAGCTTTAAAGGTTGTAAAACGCTAATATTTTTCGCATTTTCTCCTTCGTTCAGTAACATTTATACTTGTATGGTTTTGAAACCATTCAGGGGCATGGAAACCATATAGCGAAGAGCACCCGCCATGCCCGTCATCATTAAAAATTAGTCCCCCCGTGTTTGGTCTTCGTCCCCTGTTGTTTTGCGTTGCAATTTGTATTCGATCAAACTACGTAGTCCTGAACCATCAGGAACGAAACATTTTCGTCACTCTATACATAAGAAAGATCTATATCCAAAGTATCTCAACAAATTACTAATTTTATGAAAAATAATTTTGGCCTTCGGTCAATGTGTGAGAGTGCAGCTTTTAAGGTTGTAAAACGCTACTATTTTCCGCAATTTCTTGTGCATTTATAAACATTGTTTAAATGTCATTAGATAATTCAAGCCACAACGCGGAGAGCACCGGCCATATCCGTGATCATTGAATATTTGTTCCCTGCGCTTTGGCGTCGTCCCCGTTGTTTGAAGTTGCAATTTGAATGCTATCCAACTACGGTGTCCTGCGCCATCCGGAACGACACATCTTTGTCACTCTATGAGACGGTCATGTTAGACAAGAACGGTTTTTGTAGATAGGATCTCATTAAATGGCTTATTTCAAGAAAAATAATTTTTACAATCGTCAATGTGTGAGAGTGCAGCTTTAAAGGTTGTAAAACGCTAATATTTTTCGCATTTTCTCCTTCGTTCAGTAACATTTATACTTGTATGGTTTTGAAACCATTCAGGGGCATGGAAACCATATCGCGAAGAGCATCCGCTATGCCCGTCGTCATTAATTATTAGTCCCCCCGTGTTTGGTCTTCGTCCCCTGTTGATTTGCGTTGCAATTTAAATTCGATCAAACTACGTAGTCCTGAACCATCCGGAACGAAACCTTTTCGTCACTCTATACATAAGAAAGATTTATATGCTAAGTATCTCAACAAATTGCCCATTTGATGAAAAAAAATTTTGGCCTTCGGTCAATGTGTGAGAGTGCAGCTTTAAAGGTTGTAAAACGCTAATATTTTGCGCATTTTCTCCTTCGTTCAGTAACATTTATACTTGTATGGTTTTGAAACCATTCAGGGGCATGGAAACCATATAGCGAAGAGCACCTGCCATGCCCGTCATCATTAAAAATTAGTCCCCCCGTGTTTGGTCTTCGTCCCCTGTTGTTTTGCGTTGCAATTTGTATTCGATCAAACTACGTAGTCCTGAACCATCAGGAACGAAACATTTTCGTCACTCTATACATAAGAAAGATTTATATCCAAAGTATCTCAACAAATTACTCATTTTATGAAAAATAATTTTGGCCTTCGGTCAATGTGTGAGAGTGCAGCTTTTAAGGTTGTAAAACGCTATTATTTTCCGCAATTTCTTGTGCATTTATAAACATTGTTTAAATGTCATAAGATAATTCAAGCCACAACGCGGAGAGCACCGGCCATATCCGTGATCATTGAATATTTGTTCCCTGTTCTTTGGCGTCGTCTCCGTTGTTTGAAGTTGCAATTTGAATTCTATCCAACTACGGTGTCCTGCGCCATCCGGAACGACACATCTTTGTCACACTATGAGACGGTCATGTTAGACAAGAACGGTTTATGTAGATAGGATCTAATTAAATGGCTTATTTCAAGAAAAATAATTTTTGCAATCGTCAATGTGTGAGAGTGCAGCTTTAAAGGTTGTAAAACGCTAATATTTTTCGCATTTTCTCCTTCGTTCAGTAACATTTATACTTGTATGGCTTTGTCCGAAACCATTCAGGGGCATGGAAACCATATCGCAGAGAGCACCCGCCATGCCGTCATCATTAAATATTAGTCCCCCCGTGTTTGGTCTTCGTCTCCTGTTGATTTGCGTTGCAATTTAAATTCGATCAAACTACCGGAACGAAACCTTTTCGTCACTCTATACATAAGAAAGAATTATATCCAAAGTATCTCAACAAATTACTCATTTCATGTTAAATTATTTTGGCTTTCGGTTAATGTGTGAGAGTGCAGCTTTAAAGGTTGTAAAACGCAAATATTTTTCGCATTTTCTTGTCCATTTAGTTGATAATTCAAGCCATATCGCGGAGCGCACCCAATATATCAGTCATCACTGAATATCGATCAAACTTTACTTATAAGAAAGAATTATATCCAAAGTATCTCAACAATTACTAATTTCATGAAAAATAATTTTGGCTTTCGGTTAATGTGTGAGAGTGCAGCTTTAAAGGTTGTAAAACGCAAATATTTTTCGCATTTTTTGTCCATTTAGTTGATAATTCAAGCCATATCGCGGAGCGCACCCGATATATCCGTCATCACTGAATATATATCCCCCCCGTTGATTTGCGTTACAATTTGAATTCTAGCCAACTACGTTGTTCTGCGCCACGCGGAACGACACTTCTTCGTCACTCTATAAGACGGTCATGCTAGACAAGAACGGTTTATGTAGAAAGGATCTCCACAAATGGCTTATTTCAAGAAAAATAATTTTTGCAATCGTCAATGTGTGAGAGTGCAGCTTTAAAGGTTGTGAAACTCATATATTTTTCGCATTTTCTCCTTCGTTCAGTAACATTTATACTTGTATGGTTTTGAAACCATTCAGGGGCATGGAAACCATATAGCGAAGAGCACCCGCCATGCCCGTCATCATTAAAAAATAGTCCCCCCGTGTTTGGTCTTCGTCCCCTGTTGTTTTGCGTTGCAATTTGTATTCGATCAAACTACGTAGTCCTGAACCATCAGGAACGAAACATTTTCGTCACTCTATACATAAGAATGATTTATATCCAAAGTATCTCAACAAATTACTCATTTTATGAAAAATAATTTAGGCCTTCGGTCAATGTGTGAGAGTGCAGCTTTTAAGGTTGTAAAACGCTACTATTTTCCGCAATTTCTTGTGCATTTATAAACATTGTTTAAATGTCATTAGATAATTCAAGCCACAACGCGGAGAGCACCGGCCATATCCGTGATCATTGAATATTTGTTCCCTGCGCTTTGGCGTCGTCCCCGTTGTTTGAAATTGCAATTTGAATGCTATCCAACTACGGTGTCCTGCGCCATCCGGAACGACACATCTTTGTCACTCTATGAGACGGTCATGTTAGACAAGAACGGTTTATGTAGATAGGATCTCATTAAATGGCTTATTTCAAGAAAAATAATTTTTACAATCGTCAATGTGTGAGAGTGCAGCTTTAAAGGTTGTAAAACGCTAATATTTTTCTCATTTTCTCCTTCGTTCAGTAACATTTATACTTGTATGGTTTTGAAACCATTCAGGGGCATGGAAACCATATCGCGAAGAGCATCCGCTATGCCCGTCGTCATTAATTATTAGTCCATCCGTGTTTGGTCTTCGTCCCTTGTTGATTTGCGTTGCAATTTAAATTCGATCAAACTACGTAGTCCTGAACCATCCGGAACGAAACCTTTTCGTCACTCTATATATAAGAAAGATTTATATCCAAAGAATCTCAACAAATTACTCATTTCATGAAAAATAATTTTGGCCTTCGGTCAATGTGTGAGAGTGCAGCTTTAAAGGTTGTAAAACGCTAATATTTTTCGCATTTTCTCCTTCGTTCAGTAACATTTATACTTGTATGGTTTTGAAACCATTCAGGGGCATGGAAACCATATAGCGAAGAGCACCCGCCATGCCCGTCATCATTAAAAATTAGTCCCCCCGTGTTTGGTCTTCGTCCCCTGTTGTTTTGCGTTGCAATTTGTATTCGATCAAACTACGTAGTCCTGAACCATCAGGAACGAAACATTTTCGTCACTCTATACATAAGAAAGATTTATATCCAAAGTATCTCAACAAATTACTCATTTTATGAAAAATAATTTTGGCCTTCGGTCAATGTGTGAGAGTGCAGCTTTTAAGGTTGTAAATCGCTACTATTTTCCGCAATTTCTTGTGCATTTATAAACATTGTTTAAATGTCATTAGATAATTCAAGCCACAACGCGGAGAGCACCGGCCATATCCGTGATCATTGAATATTTGTTCCCTGCGCTTTGGCGTCGTCCCCGTTGTTTGAAGTTGCAATTTGAATGCTATCCAACTACGGTGTCCTGCGCCATCTGGAACGACACATCTTTGTCACTCTATGAGACGGTCATGTTAGACAAGAACGGTTTATGTAGATAGGATCTCATTAAATGGCTTATTTCAAGAAAAATAACTTTTACAATCGTCAATGTGTGATAGTGCAGCTTTAAAGGTTGTAAAACGCTAATATTTTTCGCATTTTCTCCTTCGTTCAGTAACATTTATACTTTTATGGCTTTGTTCGAAGCCATTCATGGGCATGGAAACCATATCGGGAAGAGCACCCGCCATGCCCGTCATCATTGAATATCAGTCCCCCCGTGTTTGGTCTTCGTCCCCTGTTGATTTGCGTTGCAATTTAAATTCGATCAAACTACGTAGTCCTGAACCATCCGGAACGAAACCTTTTCGTCACTCTATACATAAGAAAGATTTATATCCAAAGAATCTCAACAAATTGCCCTTTGATGAAAAATAATTTTGGCCTTCGGTCAATGTGTGAGAGTGCAGCTTTAAAGGTTGTAAAACGCTAATATTTTGCACATTTTGTCCTTCGTTCAGTAACATTTATACTTTTTATGGCTTTGTTCGAAGCCATTCAGGGGCATGGAAAGCATATCGCGGAGAGCACCCGCCATGCCCGCCAGCATTGAATATCAGTCCCCCCGTGTTTGATCTTCGTCCCGTCAAACTACGTAGTCCTGGTTCATAAGAAAGATTTTAATGCAAATTATCTCAACAAATTGCCCATTTGATGAAAAATAATTTTGGCCTTCGGTCAATGTGTGTGAGTGCAGCTTTAAAGGTTGTAAAACGCTTACATTTTTCGCATTTTCTCGTCTATTTAGTAACATTGTTTATGTTTCTTGAGATAATTCAAGCCACATCGCGGAGAGCACCCGATATATCCGTGATCATTGAATATTTGTTCCCAGCATTTTGGCGTCGTCCCCGTTGGTTTAAGTTGTAATTTGAACTCTATTCAACTACGGTGTCCTGCGCCATCCGGAACGACACATCTTTGTCACTCTATGAGACGGTCATGTTAGACAAGAACGGTTTTTGTAGAAAGGATCTCCACAAATGGCTCATTTCAAGAAAAATAATTTTTGCAATCGTCAATGTGTGAGAGTGCAGCTTTAAAAGTTGTGAAACTCTAATATTTTTCGCATTTTCTGCTTCGTTCAGTAACATTTATACTTGTATGGCTTTGTCCGAAACCATTCATGGGCATGGAAACCATATCGCAGAGAGCACCCGCCATGCCCGTCATCATTAAATATTAGTCCCCCCGTGTTTGGTCTTCGTCTCCTGTTGATTTGCGTTGCAATTTAAATTCGATCAAACTACCGGAACGAAACATTTTCGTTACTCTATACATAAGAAAGAATTATATCCAAAGTATCTCAACAAATTACTCATTTCATGAAAAATAATTTTGGCTTTCGGTTAATGTGTGAGAGTGCAGCTTTAAAGGTTGTAAAACGCAAATATTTTTCGCATTTTCTTGTCCATTTAGTTGATAATTCAAGCCATATCGCGGAGCGCACCCGATATATCCGTCATCACTGAATATCGATCAAACTTTACTTATAAGAAAGAATTATATCCAAAGTATCTCAACAATTACTCATTTCATGAAAAATAATTTTGGCTTTCGGTTAATGTGTGAGAGTGCAGCTTTAAAGGTTGTAAAACGCAAATATTTTTCGCATTTTTTGTCCATTTAGTTGATAATTCAAGCCATATCGCGGAGCGCACCCGATATATCCGTCATCACTGAATATATGTCCCCCCAGTTTGGGCGTCGTGCCCGTTGATTTGCGTTACAATTTGAATTCTAGCCAACTACGTTGTTCTGCGCCACGCGGAACGACACTTCTTCGTCACTCTATAAGACGGTCATGTTAGACAAGAACGGTTTATGTAGAAAGGATCTCCACAAATGGCTTATTTCAAGAAAAATAATTTTTGCAATCGTCAATGTGTGAGAGTGCAGCTTTAAAGGTTGTAAAACGCTAATATTTTTCGCATTTTCTCCTTCGTTCAGTAACATTTATACTTGTATGGTTTTGAAACCATTCAGGGGCATGGAAACCATATAGCGAAGAGCACCCGCCATGCCCGTCATCATTAAAAATTAGTCCCCCCGTGTTTGGTCTTCGTCCCCTGTTGTTTTGCGTTGCAATTTCTATTCGATCAAACTACGTAGTCCTGAACCATCAGGAACGAAACATTTTCGTCACTCTATACATAAGAAAGATTTATATCCAAAGTATCTCAACAAATTACTCATTTTATGAAAAATAATTTTGGCCTTCGGTCAATGTGTGAGAGTGCAGCTTTTAAGGTTGTAAATCGCTACTATTTTCCGCAATTTCTTGTGCATTTATAAACATTGTTTAAATGTCATTAGATAATTCAAGCCACAACGCGGAGAGCACCGGCCATATCCGTGATCATTGAATATTTGTTCCCTGCGCTTTGGCGTCGTCCCCGTTGTTTGAAGTTGCAATTTGAATGCTATCCAACTACGGTGTCCTGCGCCATCCGGAAAGACACATCTTTGTTACTCTATGAGACGGTCATGTTAGACAAGAACGGTTTATGTAGATAGGATCTCATTAAATGGCTTATTTCAAGAAAAATAATTTTTACAATCGTCAATGTGTGAGAGTGCAGCTTTAAAGGTTGTAAAACGCTAATATTTTTCGCATTTTCTCCTTCGTTCAGTAACATTTATACTTGTATGGTTTTGAAACCATTCAGGGGCATGGAAACCATATCGCGAAGAGCATCCGCTATGCCCGTCGTCATTAATTATTAGTCCACCCGTGTTTGGTGTTCGTCCCCTGTTGATTTGCGTTGCAATTTAAATTCGATCAAACTACGTAGTCCTGAACCATCCGGAACGAAACCTTTTCGTCACTCTATACATAAGAAAGATTTATATCCAAAGAATCTCAACAAATTACTCATTTCATGAAAAATAATTTTGGCCTTCGGTCAATGTGTGAGAGTGCAGCTTTAAAGGTTGTAAAACGCTAATATTTTTCGCATTTTCTCCTTCGTTCAGTAACATTTATACTTGTATGGTTTTGAAACCATTCAGGGGCATGGAAACCATATAGCGAAGAGCACCCGCCATGCCCGTCATCATTAAAAATTAGTCCCCCCGTGTTTGGTCTTCGTCCCCTGTTGTTTTGCGTTGCAATTTCTATTCGATCAAACTACGTAGTCCTGAACCATCAGGAACGTAACATTTTCGTCACTCTATACATAAGAAAGATTTATATCCAAAGTATCTCAACAAATTACTCATTTTATGAAAAATAATTTTGGCCTTCGGTCAATGTGTGAGAGTGCAGCTTTTAAGGTTGTAAATCGCTACTATTTTCCGCAATTTCTTGTGCATTTATAAACATTGTTTAAATGTCATTAGATAATTCAAGCCACAACGCGGAGAGCACCGGCCATATCCGTGATCATTGAATATTTGTTCCCTGCGCTTTGGCGTCGTCCCCGTTGTTTGAAGTTGCAATTTGAATGCTATCCAACTACGGTGTCCTGCGCCATCCGGAACGAAACATCTTTGTCAGTCTATGAGACGGTCATGTTAGAAAAGAACGGTTTATGTAGATAGGATCTCCACAAATGGCTCATTTCAAGAAAAATAATTTTTGCAATCGTCAATGTGTGAGAGTGCAGCTTTAAAGGTTGTAAAACGCTAATATTTTTCGCATTTTGTTGTCCATTTAGATGATAATTTAAGCAACAACGCGGAGAGCACCCGCCATATCCGTGATCATTGAAAAGTTTTCACTGCGTTTTGGCGTCGTCACCGTTGTTTTGAGTTGCAATTTGAATTCTAGCCAACTACGTTGTTCTGCGCCACGCGGAACGACACTTCTTCGTCACTCTATGAGACGGTCATGTTAGACAAGAACGGTTTATGTAGATAGGATCTCATTAAATGGCTTATTTCAAGAAAAATAATTTTTACAATCGTCAATGTGTGATAGTGCAGCTTTAAAGGTTGTAAAACGCTAATATTTTTCGCATTTTCTCCTTCGTTCAGTAACATTTATACTTTTATGGCTTTGTTCGAAGCCATTCATGGGCACGGAAACCATATCGGGAAGAGCACCCGCCATGCCCGTCATCATTGAATATCAGTCCCCCCGTGTTTGGTCTTCGTCCCCTGTTGATTTGCGTTGCAATTTAAATTCGATCAAACTACGTAGTCCTGAACCATCCAGAACGAAACCTTTTCGTCACTCTATATATAAGAAAGATTTATATCCAAAGAATCTCAACAAATTGCCCTTTGATGAAAAATAATTTTGGCCTTCGGTCAATGTGTGAGAGTGCAGCTTTAAAGGTTGTAAAACGCTAATATTTTGCGCATTTTCTCCTTCGTTTAGTAACATTTATACTTTTTATGGCTTTGTTCGAAGCCATTCAGGGGCATGGAAAGCATATCGCGGAGAGCACCCGCCATGCCCGCCAGCATTGAATATCAGTCCCCCCGTGTTTGATCTTCGTCCCGTCAAACTACGTAGTCCTGGTTCATAAGAAAGATTTTAATGCAAATTATCTCAACAAATTGCCCATTTGATGAAAAATAATTTTGGCCTTCGGTCAATGTGTGTGAGTGCAGCTTTAAAGGTTGTAAAACGCTTACATTTTTCGCATTTTCTCGTCCATTTAGTAACATTGTTTATGTTTCTTGAGATAATTCAAGCCACATCGCGGAGAGCACCCGATATATCCGTGATCATTGAATATTTGTTCCCAGCATTTTGGCGTCGTCCCCGTTGTTTTAAGTTGCAATTTGAACTCTATTCAACTACGGTGTCCTGCGCCATCCGGAACGACACATCTTTGTCACTCTATGAGACGGTCATGTAAGACAAGAACGGTTTTTGTAGAAAGGATCTCCACAAATGGCTCATTTCAAGAAAAATAATTTTTGCAATCGTCAATGTGTGAGAGTGCAGCTTTAAAAGTTGTGAAACTCTAATATTTTTCGCATTTTCTGCTTCGTTCAGTAACATTTATACTTGTATGGCTTTGTCCGAAACCATTCATGGGCATGGAAACCATATCGCAGAGAGCACCCGCCATGCCCGTCATCATTAAATATTAGTCCCCCCGTGTTTGGTCTTCGTCTCCTGTTGATTTGCGTTGCAATTTAAATTCGATCAAACTACCGGAACGAAACATTTTCGTTACTCTATACATAAGAAAGAATTATATCCAAAGTATCTCAACAAATTACTCATTTCATGAAAAATAATTTTGGCTTTCGGTTAATGTGTGAGAGTGCAGCTTTAAAGGTTGTAAAACGCAAATATTTTTCGCATTTCCTTGTCCATTTAGTTGATAATTCAAGCCATATCGCGGAGCGCACCCGATATATCCGTCATCACTGAATATCGATCAAACTTTACTTATAAGAAAGAATTATATCCAAAGTATCTCAACAATTACTAATTTCATGAAAAATAATTTTGGCTTTCGGTTAATGTGTGAGAGTGCAGCTTTAAAGGTTGTAAAACGCAAATATTTTTCGCATTTTTTGTCCATTTAGTTGATAATTCAAGCCATATCGCGGAGCGCACCCGATATATCCGTCATCACTGAATATATATCCCCCCCGTTGATTTGCGTTACAATTTGAATTCTAGCCAACTACGTTGTTCTGCGCCACGCGGAACGACACTTCTTCGTCACTCTATAAGACGGTCAAGCTAGACAAGAACGGTTTATGTAGAAAGGATCTCCACAAATGGCTTATTTCAAGAAAAATAATTTTTGCAATCGTCAATGTGTGAGAGTGCAGCTTTAAAGGTTGTGAAACTCATATATTTTTCGCATTTTCTCCTTCGTTCAGTAACATTTATACTTGTATGGTTTTGAAACCATTCAGGGGCATGGAAACCATATAGCGAAGAGCACCCGCCATGCCCGTCATCATTAAAAATTAGTCCCCCCGTGTTTGGTCTTCGTCCCCTGTTGTTTTGCGTTGCAATTTGTATTCGATCAAACTACGTAGTCCTGAACCATCAGGAACGAAACATTTTCGTCACTCTATACATAAGAAAGATTTATATCCAAAGTATCTCAACAAATTACTCATTTTATGAAAAATAATTTAGGCCTTCGGTCAATGTGTGAGAGTGCAGCTTTTAAGGTTGTAAAACGCTACTATTTTCCGCAATTTCTTGTGCATTTATAAACATTGTTTAAATGTCATTAGATAATTCAAGCCACAACGCGGAGAGCACCGGCCATATCCGTGATCATTGAATATTTGTTCCCTGCGCTTTGGCGTCGTCCCCGTTGTTTGAAGTTGCAATTTGAATGCTATCCAACTACGGTGTCCTGCGCCATCCGGAACGACACATCTTTGTCACTCTATGAGACGGTCATGTTAGACAAGAACGGTTTATGTAGATAGGATCTCATTAAATGGCTTATTTCAAGAAAAATAATTTTTACAATCGTCAATGTGTGATAGTGCAGCTTTAAAGGTTGTAAAACGCTAATATTTTTCGCATTTTCTCCTTCGTTCAGTAACATTTATACTTGTATGGTTTTGAAACCATTCAGGGGCATGGAAACCATATCGCGAAGAGCATCCGCTATGCCCGTCGTCATTAATTATTAGTCCACCCGTGTTTGGTCTTCGTCCCCTGTTGATTTGCGTTGCAATTTAAACTCGATCAAACTACGTAGTCCTGAACCATCCGGAACGAAACCTTTTCGTCACTCTATACATAAGAAAGATTTATATCCAAAGAATCTCAACAAATTACTCATTTCATGAAAAATAATTTTGGCCTTCGGTCAATGTGTGAGAGTGCAGCTTTAAAGGTTGTAAAACGCTAATATTTTTCGCATTTTCTCCTTCGTTCAGTAACATTTATACTTGTATGGTTTTGAAACCATTCAGGGGCATGGAAACCATATAGCGAAGAGCACCCGCCATGCCCGTCATCATTAAAAATTAGTCCCCCCGTGTTTGGTCTTCGTCCCCTGTTGTTTTGCGTTGCAATTTCTATTCGATCAAACTACGTAGTCCTGAACCATCAGGAACGAAACATTTTCGTCACTCTATACATAAGAAAGATTTATATCCAAAGTATCTCAACAAATTACTCATTTTATGAAAAATAATTTTGGCCTTCGGTCAATGTGTGAGAGTGCAGCTTTTAAGGTTGTAAATCGCTACTATTTTCCGCAATTTCTTGTGCATTTATAAACATTGTTTAAATGTCATTAGATAATTCAAGCCACAACGCGGAGAGCACCGGCCATATCCGTGATCATTGAATATTTGTTCCCTGCGCTTTGGCGTCGTCCCCGTTGTTTGAAGTTGCAATTTGAATGCTATCCAACTACGGTGTCCTGCGCCATCCGGAACGACACATCTTTGTCACTCTATGAGACGGTCATGTTAGACAAGAACGGTTTATGTAGATAGGATCTCATTAAATGGCTTATTTCAAGAAAAATAATTTTTACAATCGTCAATGTGTGATAGTGGAGCTTTAAAGGTTGTAAAACGCTAATATTTTTCGCATTTTCTCCTTCGTTCAGTAACATTTATACTTTTATGGCTTTGTTCGAAGCCATTCATGGGCATGGAAACCATATCGGGAAGAGCACCCGCCATGCCCGTCATCATTGAATATCAGTCCCCCCGTGTTTGGTCTTCGTCCCCTGTTGATTTGCGTTGCAATTTAAATTCGATCAAACTACGTAGTCCTGAACCATCCGGAACGAAACCTTTTCGTCACTCTATACATAAGAAAGATTTATATCCAAAGAATCTCAACAAATTGCCCTTTGATGAAAAATAATTTTGGCCTTCGGTCAATGTGTGAGAGTGCAGCTTTAAAGGTTGTAAAACGCTAATATTTTGCGCATTTTCTCCTTCGTTCAGTAACATTTATACTTTTTATGGCTTTGTTCGAAGCCATTCAGGGGCATGGAAAGCATATCGCGGAGAGCACCCGCCATGCCCGCCAGCATTGAATATCAGTCCCCCCGTGTTTGATCTTCGTCCCGTCAAACTACGTAGTCCTGGTTCATAAGAAAGATTTTAATGCAAATTATCTCAACAAATTGCCCATTTGATGAAAAATAATTTTGGCCTTCGGTCAATGTGTGTGAGTGCAGCTTTAAAGGTTGTAAAACGCTTACATTTTTCGCATTTTCTCGTCCATTTAGTAACATTGTTTATGTTTCTTGAGATAATTCAAGCCACATCGCGGAGAGCACCCGATATATCCGTGATCATTGAATATTTGTTCCCAGCATTTTGGCGTCGTCCCCGTTGTTTTAAGTTGCAATTTGAACTCTATTCAACTACGGTGTCCTGCGCCATCCGGAACGACACATCTTTGTCACTCTATGAGACGGTCATGTTAGACAAGAACGGTTTTTGTAGAAAGGATCTCCACAAATGGCTCATTTCAAGAAAAATAATTTTTGCAATCGTCAATGTGTGAGAGTGCAGCTTTAAAAGTTGTGAAACTCTAATATTTTTCGCATTTTCTGCTTCGTTCAGTAACATTTATACTTGTATGGCTTTGTCCGAAACCATTCATGGGCATGGAAACCATATCGCAGAGAGCACCCGCCATGCCCGTCATCATTAAATATTAGTCCCCCCGTGTTTGGTCTTCGTCTCCTGTTGATTTGCGTTGCAATTTAAATTCGATCAAACTACCGGAACGAAACATTTTCGTTACTCTATACATAAGAAAGAATTATATCCAAAGTATCTCAACAAATTACTCATTTCATGAAAAATAATTTTGGCTTTCGGTTAATGTGTGAGAGTGCAGCTTTAAAGGTTGTAAAACGCAAATATTTTTCGCATTTTCTTGTCCATTTAGTTGATAATTCAAGCCATATCGCGGAGCGCACCCGATATATCCGTCATCACTGAATATCGATCAAACTTTACTTATAAGAAAGAATTATATCCAAAGTATCTCAACAATTACTAATTTCATGAAAAATAATTTTGGCTTTCGGTTAATGTGTGAGAGTGCAGCTTTAAAGGTTGTAAAACGCAAATATTTTTCGCATTTTTTGTCCATTTAGTTGATAATTCAAGCCATATCGCGGAGCGCACCCGATATATCCGTCATCACTGAATATATGTCCCCCCCGTTGATTTGCGTTACAATTTGAATTCTAGCCAACTACGTTGTTCTGCGCCACGCGGAACGACACTTCTTCGTCACTCTATAAGACGGTCATGTTAGACAAGAACGGTTTATGTAGAAAGGATCTCCACAAATGGCTTATTTCAAGAAAAATAATTTTTGCAATCGTCAATGTGTGAGAGTGCAGCTTTAAAGGTTGTGAAACTCATATATTTTTCGCATTTTCTCCTTCGTTCAGTAACATTTATACTTGTATGGTTTTGAAACCATTCAGGGGCATGGAAACCATATAGCGAAGAGCACCCGCCATGCCCGTCATCATTAAAAATTAGTCCCCCCGTGTTTGGTCTTCGTCCCCTGTTGTTTTGCGTTGCAATTTGTATTCGATCAAACTACGTAGTCCTGAACCATCAGGAACGAAACATTTTCGTCACTCTATACATAAGAAAGATTTATATCCAAAGTATCTCAACAAATTACTCATTTTATGAAAAATAATTTAGGCCTTCGGTCAATGTGTGAGAGTGCAGCTTTTAAGGTTGTAAAACGCTACTATTTTCCGCAATTTCTTGTGCATTTATAAACATTGTTTAAATGTCATTAGATAATTCAAGCCACAACGCGGAGAGCACCGGCCATATCCGTGATCATTGAATATTTGTTCCCTGCGCTTTGGCGTCGTCCCCGTTGTTTGAAGTTGCAATTTGAATGCTATCCAACTACGGTGTCCTGCGCCATCCGGAACGACACATCTTTGTCACTCTATGAGACGGTCATGTTAGACAAGAACGGTTTATGTAGATAGGATCTCATTAAATGGCTTATTTCAAGAAAAATAATTTTTACAATCGTCAATGTGTGAGAGTGCAGCTTTAAAGGTTGTAAAACGCTAATATTTTTCGCATTTTCTCCTTCGTTCAGTAACATTTATACTTGTATGGTTTTGAAACCATTCAGGGGCATGGAAACCATATCGCGAAGAGCATCCGCTATGCCCGTCGTCATTAATTATTAGTCCACCCGTGTTTGGTCTTCGTCCCCTGTTGATTTGCGTTGCAATTTAAATTCGATCAAACTACGTAGTCCTGAACCATCCGGAACGAAACCTTTTCGTCACTCTATACATAAGAAAGATTTATATCCAAAGAATCTCAACAAATTACTCATTTCATGAAAAATAATTTTGGCCTTCGGTCAATGTGTGAGAGTGCAGCTTTAAAGGTTGTAAAACGCTAATATTTTTCGCATTTTCTCCTTCGTTCAGTAACATTTATACTTGTATGGTTTTGAAACCATTCAGGGGCATGGAAACCATATAGCGAAGAGCACCCGCCATGCCCGTCATCATTAAAAATTAGTCCCCCCGTGTTTGGTCTTCGTCCCCTGTTGTTTTGCGTTGCAATTTCTATTCGATCAAACTACGTAGTCCTGAACCATCAGGAACGAAACATTTTCGTCACTCTATACATAAGAAAGATTTATATCCAAAGTATCTCAACAAATTACTCATTTTATGAAAAATAATTTTGGCCTTCGGTCAATGTGTGAGAGTGCAGCTTTTAAGGTTGTAAATCGCTACTATTTTCCGCAATTTCTTGTGCATTTATAAACATTGTTTAAATGTCATTAGATAATTCAAGCCACAACGCGGAGAGCACCGGCCATATCCGTGATCATTGAATATTTGTTCCCTGCGCTTTGGCGTCGTCCCCGTTGTTTGAAGTTGCAATTTGAATGCTATCCAACTACGGTGTCCTGCGCCATCCGGAACGACACATCTTTGTCACTCTATGAGACGGTCATGTTAGACAAGAACGGTTTATGTAGATAGGATCTCATTAAATGGCTTATTTCAAGAAAAATAATTTTTACAATCGTCAATGTGTGATAGTGCAGCTTTAAAGGTTGTAAAACGCTAATATTTTTCGCATTTTCTCCTTCGTTCAGTAACATTTATACTTTTATGGCTTTGTTCGAAGCCATTCATGGGCATGGAAACCATATCGGGAAGAGCACCCGCCATGCCCGTCATCATTGAATATCAGTCCCCCCCGTGTTTGGTCTTCGTCCCCTGTTGATTTGCGTTGCAATTTAAATTCGATCAAACTACGTAGTCCTGAACCATCCGGAACGAAACCTTTTCGTCACTCTATACATAAGAAAGATTTATATCCAAAGAATCTCAACAAATTGCCCTTTGATGAAAAATAATTTTGGCCTTCGGTCAATGTGTGAGAGTGCAGCTTTAAAGGTTGTAAAACGCTAATATTTTTCGCATTTTCTCCTTCGTTCAGTAACATTTATACTTTTTATGGCTTTGTTCGAAGCCATTCAGGGGCATGGAAAGCATATCGCGGAGAGCACCCGCCATGCCCGCCAGCATTGAATATCAGTCCCCCCGTGTTTGATCTTCGTCCCGTCAAACTACGTAGTCCTGGTTCATAAGAAAGATTTTAATGCAAATTATCTCAACAAATTGCCCATTTGATGAAAAATAATTTTGGCCTTCGGTCAATGTGTGTGAGTGCAGCTTTAAAGGTTGTAAAACGCTTACATTTTTCGCATTTTCTCGTCCATTTAGTAACATTGTTTATGTTTCTTGAGATAATTCAAGCCACATCGCGGAGAGCACCCGATATATCCGTGATCATTGAATATTTGTTCCCAGCATTTTGGCGTCGTCCCCGTTGTTTTAAGTTGCAATTTGAACTCTATTCAACTACGGTGTCCTGCGCCATCCGGAACGACACATCTTTGTCACTCTATGAGACGGTCATGTTAGACAAGAACGGTTTTTGTAGAAAGGATCTCCACAAATGGCTCATTTCAAGAAAAATAATTTTTGCAATCGTCAATGTGTGAGAGTGCAGCTTTAAAAGTTGTGAAACTCTAATATTTTTCGCATTTTCTGCTTCGTTCAGTAACATTTATACTTGTATGGCTTTGTCCGAAACCATTCATGGGCATGGAAACCATATCGCAGAGAGCACCCGCCATGCCCGTCATCATTAAATATAAGTCCCCCCGTGTTTGGTCTTCGTCTCCTGTTGATTTGCGTTGCAATTTAAATTCGATCAAACTACCGGAACGAAACATTTTTGTTACTCTATACATAAGAAAGAATTATATCCAAAGTATCTCAACAAATTACTCATTTCATGAAAAATAATTTTGGCTTTCGGTTAATGTGTGAGAGTGCAGCTTTAAAGGTTGTAAAACGCAAATATTTTTCGCATTTTCTTGTCCATTTAGTTGATAATTCAAGCCATATCGCGGAGCGCACCCGATATATCCGTCATCACTGAATATCGATCAAACTTTACTTATAAGAAAGAATTATATCCAAAGTATCTCAACAATTACTAATTTCATGAAAAATAATTTTGGCTTTCGGTTAATGTGTGAGAGTGCAGCTTTAAAGTTTGTAAAACGCAAATATTTTTCGCATTTTTTGTCCATTTAGTTGATAATTCAAGCCATATCGCGGAGCGCACCCGATATATCCGTCATCACTGAATATATGTCCCCCCGTTGATTTGCGTTACAATTTGAATTCTAGCCAACTACGTTGTTCTGCGCCACGCGGAACGACACTTCTTCGTCACTCTATAAGACGGTCATGTTAGACAAGAACGGTTTATGTAGAAAGGATCTCCACAAATGGCTTATTTCAAGAAAAATAATTTTTGCAATCGTCAATGTGTGAGAGTGCAGCTTTAAAGGTTGTGAAACTCATATATTTTTCGCATTTTCTCCTTCGTTCAGTAACATTTATACTTGTATGGTTTTGAAACCATTCAGGGGCATGGAAACCATATCGCGAAGAGCATCCGCTATGCCCGTCGTCATTAAATATCAGTCCCCCCGTGTTTGGTCTTCCTCCCCTGTTGATTTGCGTTGCAATTTAAATTCGATCAAACTACGTAGTCCTGAACCATCCAGAACGAAATATTTTCGTCACTCTATACATAAGAAAGATTTATATGCTAAGTATCTCAACAAATTGCCCATTTGATGAAAAAAAAATTTGGTCTTCGGTCAATGTGTGAGAGTGCAGCTTTAAAGGTAGTAAAACGCTAATATTTTGCGCAATTTCTTGTGCATTTATAAACATTGTTTAAATGTCATAAGATAATTCAAGCCACAACGCGGAGAGCACCGGCCATATCCGTGATCATTGAATATTTGTTCCCTATTCTTTGGCGTCGTCTCCGTTGTTTGAAGTTGCAATTTGAATTCTATCCAACTACGGTGTCCTGCGCCATCCGGAACGACACATCTTTGTCACACTATGAGACGGTCATGTTAGACAAGAACGGTTTATGTAGATAGGATCTAATTAAATGGCTTATTTCAAGAAAAATAATTTTTGCAATCGTCAATGTGTGAGAGTGCAGCTTTAAAGGTTGTAAAACGCTAATATTTTTCGCATTTTCTTCTTCGTTCAGTAACATTTATACTTGTATGGCTTTGTCCGAAACCATTCAGGGGCATGGAAACCATATCGCAGAGAGCACCCGCCATGCCCGTCATCATTAAATATTAGTCCCCCCGTGTTTGGTCTTCGTCTCCTGTTGATTTGCGTTGCAATTTAAATTCGATCAAACTACCGGAACGAAACCTTTTCGTCACTCTATACATAAGAAAGAATTATATCCAAAGTATCTCAACAAATTACTCATTTCATGAAAAATAATTTTGGCTTTCGGTTAATGTGTGAGAGTGCAGCTTTAAAGGTTGTAAAACGCAAATATTTTTCGCATTTTCTTGTCCATTTAGTTGATAATTCAAGCCATATCGCGGAGCGCACCCAATATATCAGTCATCACTGAATATCGATCAAACTTTACTTATAAGAAAGAATTATATCCAAAGTATCTCAACAATTACTCATTTCATGAAAAATAATTTTGGCTTTCGGTTAATGTGTGAGAGTGCAGCTTTAAAGGTTGTAAAACGCAAATATTTTTCGCATTTTCTTGTCCATTTAGTTGATAATTCAAGCCATATCGCGGAGCGCACCCGATCTATCCGTCATCACTGAATATCTGTTCCCCGCGTTTGGGCGTCGTGCCCGTTGATTTGCGTTACAATTTGAATTCTAGCCAACTACGTTGTTCTGCGCCACGCGGAACGACACTTCTTCGTCACTCTATAAGACGGTCATGTTAGACAAGAACGGTTTATGTAGAAAGGATCTCCACAAATGGCTTATTTCAAGAAAAATAATTTTTGCAATCGTCAATGTGTGAGAGTGCAGCTTTAAAGGTTGTGAAACTCATATATTTTTCGCATTTTCTCTTTCGTTCAGTAACATTTATACTTGTATGGTTTTGAAACCATTCAGGGGCATGGAAACCATATCGCGAAGAGCATCCGCTATGCCCGTCGTCATTAAATATTAGTCCACCCGTGTTTGGTCTTCGTCCCCTGTTGATTTGCGTTGCAATTTAAATTCGATCAAACTACGTAGTCCTGAACCATCCGGAACGAAACCTTTTCGTCACTCTATACATAAGAAAGATTTATATCCAAAGAATCTCAACAAATTACTCATTTTATGAAAAATAATTTTGGACTTCGGTCAATGTGTGAGAGTGCAGTTTGAAAGGTTGTAAAACGCTAATATTTTTCGCATTTTCTCCTTCGTTCAGTAACATTTATACTTGTATGGTTTTGAAACCATTCAGGGGCATGGAAACCATATAGCGAAGAGCACCCGCCATGCCCGTCATCATTAAAAATTAGTCCCCCCGTGTTTGGTCTTCGTCCCCTGTTGTTTTGCGTTGCAATTTCTATTCGATCAAACTACGTAGTCCTGAACCATCAGGAACGAAACATTTTCGTCACTCTATACATAAGAAAGATTTATATCCAAAGTATCTCAACAAATTACTCATTTTATGAAAAATAATTTAGGCCTTCGGTCAATGTGTGAGAGTGCAGCTTTTAAGGTTGTAAAACGCTACTATTTTCCGCAATTTCTTGTGCATTTATAAACATTGTTTAAATGTCATTAGATAATTCAAGCCACAACGCGGAGAGCACCGGCCATATCCGTGATCATTGAATATTTGTTCCCTGCGCTTTGGCGTCGTCCCCGTTGTTTGAAGTTGCAATTTGAATGCTATCCAACTACGGTGTCCTGCGCCATCCGGAACGACACATCTTTGTCACTCTATGAGACGGTCATGTTAGACAAGAACGGTTTATGTAGATAGGATCTCATTAAATGGCTTATTTCAAGAAAAATAATTTTTACAATCGTCAATGTGTGATAGTGCAGCTTTAAAGGTTGTAAAACGCTAATATTTTTCGCATTTTCTCCTTCGTTCAGTAACATTTATACTTGTATGGTTTTGAAACCATTCAGGGGCATGGAAACCATATCGCGAAGAGCATCCGCTATGCCCGTCGTCATTAATTATTAGTCCACCCGTGTTTGGTCTTCGTCCCCTGTTGATTTGCGTTGCAATTTAAACTCGATCAAACTACGTAGTCCTGAACCATCCGGAACGAAACCTTTTCGTCACTCTATACATAAGAAAGATTTATATCCAAAGAATCTCAACAAATTACTCATTTCATGAAAAATAATTTTGGCCTTCGGTCAATGTGTGAGAGTGCAGCTTTAAAGGTTGTAAAACGCTAATATTTTTCGCATTTTCTCCTTCGTTCAGTAACATTTATACTTGTATGGTTTTGAAACCATTCAGGGGCATGGAAACCATATAGCGAAGAGCACCCGCCATGCCCGTCATCATTAAAAATTAGTCCCCCCGTGTTTGGTCTTCGTCCCCTGTTGTTTTGCGTTGCAATTTCTATTCGATCAAACTACGTAGTCCTGAACCATCAGGAACGAAACATTTTCGTCACTCTATACATAAGAAAGATTTATATCCAAAGTATCTCAACAAATTACTCATTTTATGAAAAATAATTTTGGCCTTCGGTCAATGTGTGAGAGTGCAGCTTTTAAGGTTGTAAATCGCTACTATTTTCCGCAATTTCTTGTGCATTTATAAACATTGTTTAAATGTCATTAGATAATTCAAGCCACAACGCGGAGAGCACCGGCCATATCCGTGATCATTGAATATTTGTTCCCTGCGCTTTGGCGTCGTCCCCGTTGTTTGAAGTTGCAATTTGAATGCTATCCAACTACGGTGTCCTGCGCCATCCGGAACGACACATCTTTGTCACTCTATGAGACGGTCATGTTAGACAAGAACGGTTTATGTAGATAGGATCTCATTAAATGGCTTATTTCAAGAAAAATAATTTTTACAATCGTCAATGTGTGATAGTGGAGCTTTAAAGGTTGTAAAACGCTAATATTTTTCGCATTTTCTCCTTCGTTCAGTAACATTTATACTTTTATGGCTTTGTTCGAAGCCATTCATGGGCATGGAAACCATATCGGGAAGAGCACCCGCCATGCCCGTCATCATTGAATATCAGTCCCCCCGTGTTTGGTCTTCGTCCCCTGTTGATTTGCGTTGCAATTTAAATTCGATCAAACTACGTAGTCCTGAACCATCCGGAACGAAACCTTTTCGTCACTCTATACATAAGAAAGATTTATATCCAAAGAATCTCAACAAATTGCCCTTTGATGAAAAATAATTTTGGCCTTCGGTCAATGTGTGAGAGTGCAGCTTTAAAGGTTGTAAAACGCTAATATTTTGCGCATTTTCTCCTTCGTTCAGTAACATTTATACTTTTTATGGCTTTGTTCGAAGCCATTCAGGGGCATGGAAAGCATATCGCGGAGAGCACCCGCCATGCCCGCCAGCATTGAATATCAGTCCCCCCGTGTTTGATCTTCGTCCCGTCAAACTACGTAGTCCTGGTTCATAAGAAAGATTTTAATGCAAATTATCTCAACAAATTGCCCATTTGATGAAAAATAATTTTGGCCTTCGGTCAATGTGTGTGAGTGCAGCTTTAAAGGTTGTAAAACGCTTACATTTTTCGCATTTTCTCGTCCATTTAGTAACATTGTTTATGTTTCTTGAGATAATTCAAGCCACATCGCGGAGAGCACCCGATATATCCGTGATCATTGAATATTTGTTCCCAGCATTTTGGCGTCGTCCCCGTTGTTTTAAGTTGCAATTTGAACTCTATTCAACTACGGTGTCCTGCGCCATCCGGAACGACACATCTTTGTCACTCTATGAGACGGTCATGTTAGACAAGAACGGTTTTTGTAGAAAGGATCTCCACAAATGGCTCATTTCAAGAAAAATAATTTTTGCAATCGTCAATGTGTGAGAGTGCAGCTTTAAAAGTTGTGAAACTCTAATATTTTTCGCATTTTCTGCTTCGTTCAGTAACATTTATACTTGTATGGCTTTGTCCGAAACCATTCATGGGCATGGAAACCATATCGCAGAGAGCACCCGCCATGCCCGTCATCATTAAATATTAGTCCCCCCGTGTTTGGTCTTCGTCTCCTGTTGATTTGCGTTGCAATTTAAATTCGATCAAACTACCGGAACGAAACATTTTCGTCACTCTATACATAAGAAAGAATTATATCCAAAGTATCTCAACAAATTACTCATTTCATGAAAAATAATTTTGGCTTTCGGTTAATGTGTGAGAGTGCAGCTTTAAAGGTTGTAAAACGCAAATATTTTTCGCATTTTCTTGTCCATTTAGTTGATAATTCAAGCCATATCGCGGAGCGCACCCGATATATCCGTCATCACTGAATATCGATCAAACTTTACTTATAAGAAAGAATTATATCCAAAGTATCTCAACAATTACTAATTTCATGAAAAATAATTTTGGCTTTCGGTTAATGTGTGAGAGTGCAGCTTTAAAGGTTGTAAAACGCAAATATTTTTCGCATTTTTTGTCCATTTAGTTGATAATTCAAGCCATATCGCGGAGCGCACCCGATATATCCGTCATCACTGAATATATGTCCCCCCCGTTGATTTGCGTTACAATTTGAATTCTAGCCAACTACGTTGTTCTGCGCCACGCGGAACGACACTTCTTCGTCACTCTATAAGACGGTCATGTTAGACAAGAACGGTTTATGTAGAAAGGATCTCCACAAATGGCTTATTTCAAGAAAAATAATTTTTGCAATCGTCAATGTGTGAGAGTGCAGCTTTAAAGGTTGTGAAACTCATATATTTTTCGCATTTTCTCCTTCGTTCAGTAACATTTATACTTGTATGGTTTTGAAACCATTCAGGGGCATGGAAACCATATAGCGAAGAGCACCCGCCATGCCCGTCATCATTAAAAATTAGTCCCCCCGTGTTTGGTCTTCGTCCCCTGTTGTTTTGCGTTGCAATTTGTATTCGATCAAACTACGTAGTCCTGAACCATCAGGAACGAAACATTTTCGTCACTCTATACATAAGAAAGATTTATATCCAAAGTATCTCAACAAATTACTCATTTTATGAAAAATAATTTAGGCCTTCGGTCAATGTGTGAGAGTGCAGCTTTTAAGGTTGTAAAACGCTACTATTTTCCGCAATTTCTTGTGCATTTATAAACATTGTTTAAATGTCATTAGATAATTCAAGCCACAACGCGGAGAGCACCGGCCATATCCGTGATCATTGAATATTTGTTCCCTGCGCTTTGGCGTCGTCCCCGTTGTTTGAAGTTGCAATTTGAATGCTATCCAACTACGGTGTCCTGCGCCATCCGGAACGACACATCTTTGTCACTCTATGAGACGGTCATGTTAGACAAGAACGGTTTATGTAGATAGGATCTCATTAAATGGCTTATTTCAAGAAAAATAATTTTTACAACGTCAATGTGTGAGAGTGCAGCTTTAAAGGTTGTAAAACGCTAATATTTTTCGCATTTTCTCCTTCGTTCAGTAACATTTATACTTGTATGGTTTTGAAACCATTCAGGGGCATGGAAACCATATCGCGAAGAGCATCCGCTATGCCCGTCGTCATTAATTATTAGTCCACCCGTGTTTGGTCTTCGTCCCCTGTTGATTTGCGTTGCAATTTAAATTCGATCAAACTACGTAGTCCTGAACCATCCGGAACGAAACCTTTTCGTCACTCTATACATAAGAAAGATTTATATCCAAAGAATCTCAACAAATTACTCATTTCATGAAAAATAATTTTGGCCTTCGGTCAATGTGTGAGAGTGCAGCTTTAAAGGTTGTAAAACGCTAATATTTTTCGCATTTTCTCCTTCGTTCAGTAACATTTATACTTGTATGGTTTTGAAACCATTCAGGGGCATGGAAACCATATAGCGAAGAGCACCCGCCATGCCCGTCATCATTAAAAATTAGTCCCCCCGTGTTTGGTCTTCGTCCCCTGTTGTTTTGCGTTGCAATTTCTATTCGATCAAACTACGTAGTCCTGAACCATCAGGAACGAAACATTTTCGTCACTCTATACATAAGAAAGATTTATATCCAAAGTATCTCAACAAATTACTCATTTTATGAAAAATAATTTTGGCCTTCGGTCAATGTGTGAGAGTGCAGCTTTTAAGGTTGTAAATCGCTACTATTTTCCGCAATTTCTTGTGCATTTATAAACATTGTTTAAATGTCATTAGATAATTCAAGCCACAACGCGGAGAGCACCGGCCATATCCGTGATCATTGAATATTTGTTCCCTGCGCTTTGGCGTCGTCCCCGTTGTTTGAAGTTGCAATTTGAATGCTATCCAACTACGGTGTCCTGCGCCATCCGGAACGACACATCTTTGTCACTCTATGAGACGGTCATGTTAGACAAGAACGGTTTATGTAGATAGGATCTCATTAAATGGCTTATTTCAAGAAAAATAATTTTTACAATCGTAAATGTGTGATAGTGCAGCTTTAAAGGTTGTAAAACGCTAATATTTTTCGCATTTTCTCCTTCGTTCAGTAACATTTATACTTTTATGGCTTTGTTCGAAGCCATTCATGGGCATGGAAACCATATCGGGAAGAGCACCCGCCATGCCCGTCATCATTGAATATCAGTCCCCCCCGTGTTTGGTCTTCGTCCCCTGTTGATTTGCGTTGCAATTTAAATTCGATCAAACTACGTAGTCCTGAACCATCCGGAACGAAACCTTTTCGTCACTCTATACATAAGAAAGATTTATATCCAAAGAATCTCAACAAATTGCCCTTTGATGAAAAATAATTTTGGCCTTCGGTCAATGTGTGAGAGTGCAGCTTTAAAGGTTGTAAAACGCTAATATTTTTCGCATTTTCTCCTTCGTTCAGTAACATTTATACTTTTTATGGCTTTGTTCGAAGCCATTCAGGGGCATGGAAAGCATATCGCGGAGAGCACCCGCCATGCCCGCCAGCATTGAATATCAGTCCCCCCGTGTTTGATCTTCGTCCCGTCAAACTACGTAGTCCTGGTTCATAAGAAAGATTTTAATGCAAATTATCTCAACAAATTGCCCATTTGATGAAAAATAATTTTGGCCTTCGGTCAATGTGTGTGAGTGCAGCTTTAAAGGTTGTAAAACGCTTACATTTTTCGCATTTTCTCGTCCATTTAGTAACATTGTTTATGTTTCTTGAGATAATTCAAGCCACATCGCGGAGAGCACCCGATATATCCGTGATCATTGAATATTTGTTCCCAGCATTTTGGCGTCGTCCCCGTTGTTTTAAGTTGCAATTTGAACTCTATTCAACTACGGTGTCCTGCGCCATCCGGAACGACACATCTTTGTCACTCTATGAGACGGTCATGTTAGACAAGAACGGTTTTTGTAGAAAGGATCTCCACAAATGGCTCATTTCAAGAAAAATAATTTTTGCAATCGTCAATGTGTGAGAGTGCAGCTTTAAAAGTTGTGAAACTCTAATATTTTTCGCATTTTCTGCTTCGTTCAGTAACATTTATACTTGTATGGCTTTGTCCGAAACCATTCATGGGCATGGAAACCATATCGCAGAGAGCACCCGCCATGCCCGTCATCATTAAATATAAGTCCCCCCGTGTTTGGTCTTCGTCTCCTGTTGATTTGCGTTGCAATTTAAATTCGATCAAACTACCGGAACGAAACATTTTTGTTACTCTATACATAAGAAAGAATTATATCCAAAGTATCTCAACAAATTACTCATTTCATGAAAAATAATTTTGGCTTTCGGTTAATGTGTGAGAGTGCAGCTTTAAAGGTTGTAAAACGCAAATATTTTTCGCATTTTCTTGTCCATTTAGTTGATAATTCAAGCCATATCGCGGAGCGCACCCGATATATCCGTCATCACTGAATATCGATCAAACTTTACTTATAAGAAAGAATTATATCCAAAGTATCTCAACAATTACTAATTTCATGAAAAATAATTTTGGCTTTCGGTTAATGTGTCAGAGTGCAGCTTTAAAGTTTGTAAAACGCAAATATTTTTCGCATTTTTTGTCCATTTAGTTGATAATTCAAGCCATATCGCGGAGCGCACCCGATATATCCGTCATCACTGAATATATGTCCCCCCGTTGATTTGCGTTACAATTTGAATTCTAGCCAACTACGTTGTTCTGCGCCACGCGGAACGACACTTCTTCGTCACTCTATAAGACGGTCATGTTAGACAAGAACGGTTTATGTAGAAAGGATCTCCACAAATGGCTTATTTCAAGAAAAATAATTTTTGCAATCGTCAATGTGTGAGAGTGCAGCTTTAAAGGTTGTGAAACTCATATATTTTTCGCATTTTCTCCTTCGTTCAGTAACATTTATACTTGTATGGTTTTGAAACCATTCAGGGGCATGGAAACCATATCGCGAAGAGCATCCGCTATGCCCGTCGTCATTAAATATCAGTCCCCCCGTGTTTGGTCTTCCTCCCCTGTTGATTTGCGTTGCAATTTAAATTCGATCAAACTACGTAGTCCTGAACCATCCAGAACGAAATATTTTCGTCACTCTATACATAAGAAAGATTTATATGCTAAGTATCTCAACAAATTGCCCATTTGATGAAAAAAAAATTTGGTCTTCGGTCAATGTGTGAGAGTGCAGCTTTAAAGGTAGTAAAACGCTAATATTTTGCGCAATTTCTTGTGCATTTATAAACATTGTTTAAATGTCATAAGATAATTCAAGCCACAACGCGGAGAGCACCGGCCATATCCGTGATCATTGAATATTTGTTCCCTATTCTTTGGCGTCGTCTCCGTTGTTTGAAGTTGCAATTTGAATTCTATCCAACTACGGTGTCCTGCGCCATCCGGAACGACACATCTTTGTCACACTATGAGACGGTCATGTTAGACAAGAACGGTTTATGTAGATAGGATCTAATTAAATGGCTTATTTCAAGAAAAATAATTTTTGCAATCGTCAATGTGTGAGAGTGCAGCTTTAAAGGTTGTAAAACGCTAATATTTTTCGCATTTTCTTCTTCGTTCAGTAACATTTATACTTGTATGGCTTTGTCCGAAACCATTCAGGGGCATGGAAACCATATCGCAGAGAGCACCCGCCATGCCCGTCATCATTAAATATTAGTCCCCCCGTGTTTGGTCTTCGTCTCCTGTTGATTTGCGTTGCAATTTAAATTCGATCAAACTACCGGAACGAAACCTTTTCGTCACTCTATACATAAGAAAGAATTATATCCAAAGTATCTCAACAAATTACTCATTTCATGAAAAATAATTTTGGCTTTCGGTTAATGTGTGAGAGTGCAGCTTTAAAGGTTGTAAAACGCAAATATTTTTCGCATTTTCTTGTCCATTTAGTTGATAATTCAAGCCATATCGCGGAGCGCACCCAATATATCAGTCATCACTGAATATCGATCAAACTTTACTTATAAGAAAGAATTATATCCAAAGTATCTCAACAATTACTCATTTCATGAAAAATAATTTTGGCTTTCGGTTAATGTGTGAGAGTGCAGCTTTAAAGGTTGTAAAACGCAAATATTTTTCGCATTTTCTTGTCCATTTAGTTGATAATTCAAGCCATATCGCGGAGCGCACCCGATCTATCCGTCATCACTGAATATCTGTTCCCCGCGTTTGGGCGTCGTGCCCGTTGATTTGCGTTACAATTTGAATTCTAGCCAACTACGTTGTTCTGCGCCACGCGGAACGACACTTCTTCGTCACTCTATAAGACGGTCATGTTAGACAAGAACGGTTTATGTAGAAAGGATCTCCACAAATGGCTTATTTCAAGAAAAATAATTTTTGCAATCGTCAATGTGTGAGAGTGCAGCTTTAAAGGTTGTGAAACTCATATATTTTTCGCATTTTCTCTTTCGTTCAGTAACATTTATACTTGTATGGTTTTGAAACCATTCAGGGGCATGGAAACCATATCGCGAAGAGCATCCGCTATGCCCGTCGTCATTAAATATTAGTCCACCCGTGTTTGGTCTTCGTCCCCTGTTGATTTGCGTTGCAATTTAAATTCGATCAAACTACGTAGTCCTGAACCATCCGGAACGAAACCTTTTCGTCACTCTATACATAAGAAAGATTTATATCCAAAGAATCTCAACAAATTACTCATTTTATGAAAAATAATTTTGGACTTCGGTCAATGTGTGAGAGTGCAGTTTGAAAGGTTGTAAAACGCTAATATTTTTCGCATTTTCTCCTTCGTTCAGTAACATTTATACTTGTATGGTTTTGAAACCATTCAGGGGCATGGAAACCATATAGCGAAGAGCACCCGCCATGCCCGTCATCATTAAAAATTAGTCCCCCCGTGTTTGGTCTTCGTCCCCTGTTGTTTTGCGTTGCAATTTCTATTCGATCAAACTACGTAGTCCTGAACCATCAGGAACGAAACATTTTCGTCACTCTATACATAAGAAAGATTTATATCCAAAGTATCTCAACAAATTACTCATTTTATGAAAAATAATTTTGGCCTTCGGTCAATGTGTGAGAGTGCAGCTTTTAAGGTTGTAAAACGCTACTATTTTCCGCAATTTCTTGTGCATTTATAAACATTGTTTAAATGTCATTAGATAATTCAAGCCACAACGCGGAGAGCACCGGCCATATCCGTGATCATTGAATATTTGTTCCCTGCGCTTTGGCGTCGTCCCCGTTCTTTGAAGTTGCGATTTGAATTCTATCCATCTACGGTGTCCTGCGCCATCCGGAACGACACATCTTTGTCACTCTATGAGACGGTTGTAAAACGCTAATATTGTTCGCATTTTCTCCTTCGTTCAGTAACATTTATACTTTTTATGGCTTTGTTCGAAGCCATTCAGGGGCATGGAAAGCATATCGCGGAGAGCACCCGCCATGCCCGTCAGTCCCCCGTGTTTGATCTTCGTCCCGTCAAACTACGTATTCCTGGTTCATAAGAAAGATTTTTATGCAAATAATCTCAACAAATTGCTCATTTGATGAAAAATAATATTGGCCTTCGGTCAATGTGTGAGAGTGCAGCTTTAAAGGTTGTAAAACGCTTACATTTTTCGCATTTTCTTGTCCATTTAGTAACATTGTTTATGTTTCTTGAGATAATTCAATCCACATCGCGGAGAGCACCCGATATATCCGTGATCATTGAATATTTGTTCCCAGCATTTTGGCGTCGTCACCGTTGTTTTAAGTTGCAATTTGAACTCTATTCAACTACGGTGTCCTGCGCCACCCGGAACGACACATCTTTGTCACTCTATGAGACGGTCATGTTAGAAAAGAACGGTTTATGTAGATAGGATCTCCACAAATGGCTCATTTCAAGAAAAATAATTTTTGCAATCGTCAATGTGTGAGAGTGCAGCTTTAAAGGTTGTAAAACGCTAATATTTTTCGCATTTTCTCCTTCGTTCAGTAACATTTATACTTTTATGGCTTTGTTCGAAGCCATTCAGGGGCATGGAAACCATATCGGGAAGAGAACCCGCCATGCCCGTCATCATTGAATATCAGTCCCTCCGTGTTTGGTCTCCTCCCCTGTTGATTTGCGTTGCAATTTAAATTCGATCAAACTACGTTGTCCTGAACCATCCAGAACGAAGTATTTTCGTCACTTATACATAAGAAAGATTTATATGCTAAGTACCTCAACAAATTGCCCATTTGATGAAAAATAATTTTGGCCTTCGGTCAATGTGTGAGAGTGCAGCTTTAAAGGTTGTAAAACGCTAATATTTTTCGCATTTTCTCCTTCGTTCAGTAACATTTATACTTTTTATGGCTTTGTTCGAAGCCAATCAGGGGCATGGAAAGCATATCGCGGAGAGCACCCGCCATGCCCGTCAGCATTGAATATCAGTCCACCCGTGTTTGATCTTCGTCCCGTCAAACTACGTAGTCCTGGTTCATAAGAAAGATTTTTATGCAAATTATCTCAACAAATTGCTCATTTGATGAAAAATAATTTTGGCCTTCGGTCAATGTGTGAGAGTGCAGCTTTTAAGGTTGTAAAACGCTTACATTTTTCGCATTTTTCTTGTCCATTTAGTAACATTGTTTATGTTTCTTGAGATAATTCAAGCCACATCGCGGAGAGCACCCGATATATCCGTGATCATTGAATATTTGTTCCCAGCATTTTGGCGTCGTCCCCGTTGTTTTAAGTTGCAATTTGAACTATTTTCAACTACGGTGTCCTGCGCCATCCGGAACGACACATCTTTGTCACTCTATGAGACGGTCATGTTAGAAAAGAACGGTTTATGTAGATAGGATCTCCACAAATGGCTCATTTCAAGAAAATAATTTTTGCAATCGTCAATGTGTGAGAGTGCAGCTTTAAAGGTTGTAAAACGCTAATATTTTTCGCATTTTGTTGTCCATTTAGATGATAATTTAAGCAACATCGCGGAGAGCACCGGCCATATCCGTGATCATTGAATATTTGTTCACTGCGTTTTGGCGTCGTCACCGTTATTTTGAGTTGCAATTTGAATTCTAGCCAACTACGGTGTCCTGCGCCAGTTGCAATTTGAATTCTATCCAACTACGGTGTCCTGCGCCATCCGGAACGACACATCTTTGTCACTCTATGAGACGGTCATGTTAGAAAAGAACGGTTTATGTAGATAGGATCTCCACAAATGGCTCATTTCAAGAAAAATAATTTTTGCAATCTCCCATGTGTGAGAGTGCAGCTTTAAAAGTTGTGAAACTCTAATATTTTTCGCATTTTCTCCTTCGTTCAGTAACATTTATATTTGTATGGCTTTGTCTGAAACCATTCAGGGGCATGGAAACCATATCGCAGAGAGCACCCGCCATGCCCGTCATCATTAAATATTAGTCCCCCCGTGTTTGGTCTTCGTCTCCTGTTGATTTGCGTTGCAATTTAAATTCGATCAAACTAACGGAACGAAAAATTTTCGTCACTCTATACATAAGAAAGAATTATATCCAAAGTATCTCAACAAATTACTCATTTCATGAAAAATAATTTTGGCTTTCGGTTAATGTGTGAGAGTGCAGCTTTAAAGGTTGTAAAACGCAAATATTTTTCGCATTTTCTTGTCCATTTAGTTGATAATTCAAGCCATATCGCGGAGCGCACCCGATATTTCAGTCATCACTGAATATCGATCAAACTTTACTTATAAGAAAGAATTATATCCAAAGTATCTCAACAATTACTCATTTCATGAAAAATAATTTTGGCTTTCGGTTAATGTGTGAGAGTGCAGCTTTAAAGGTTGTAAAACGCAAATATTTTTCGCATTTTCTTGTCCATTTAGTTGATAATTCAAGCCATATCGCGGAGAGCACCCGATATATCCGTCATCACTGAATATCTGTCCCCCGCGTTTGGGCGTCGTGCCCGTTGATTTGCGTTATAATTTGAATTCTAGACAACTACGTTGTTCTGCGCCACGCGAAACGACACTTCTTCGTCACTCTATGAGACGGTCATGTTAGACAAGAACGGTTTATGTAGAAAGGATCTCCACAAATGGCTTATTTCAAGAAAAATAATTTTTGCAATCGTCAATGTGTGAGAGTGCAGTTTTTAAGGTTGTGAAACTCATATATTTTTCGCATTTTCTCTTTCGTTCAGTAACATTTATACTTGTATGGTTTTGAAACCATTCAGGGGCATGGAAACCATATCGCGAAGAGCATCCGCTATGCCCGTCGTCATTAAATATTAGTCCACCCGTGTTTGGTCTCCGTCCCCTGTTGATTTGCGTTGTAATTTAAATTCGATCAAACTACGTAGTCCTGAACCATCCAGAACGAAACATTTTCGTCACTCTATACATAAGAAAGATTTATATCCAAAGAATCTCAACAAATTACTCATTTCATGAAAAATAATTTTGGCCTTCGGTCTATGTGTGAGAGTGCAGCTTTTAAGGTTGTAAAACGCTAATATTTTTCGCAATTTCTTGTGCATTTATAAACATTGTTTAAATGGCATTAGATAATTCAAGCCACAACGCGGAGAGCACCGGCCAAATCCGTGATCATTGAATATTTGTTCCCTGCGCTTTTGGTGTCGTCCCCGTTGTTTGAAGTTGCAATTTGAATTCTATCCAACTACGGTGTCCTGCGCCATCCGGAACGACACATCTTTGTCACTCTATGAGACGGTCATGTTAGACAAGAACGGTTTATGTAGATAGGATCTCATTAAATGGCTTATTTCAAGAAAAATAATTTTTGCAATCGTCAATGTGTGAGAGTGCAGCTTTAAAGGTTGTAAAACGCTAATATTTTTCGCATTTTCTCCTTCGTTCAGTAACATTTATACTTTTATGGCTTTGTTCGAAGGCATTCAGGGGCATGGAAACCATATCGGGAAGAGCACCCGCCATGCCCGTCATCATTGAATATCAGTCCCCCCGTGTTTGGTCTTCCTCCCCTGTTGATTTGCGTTGCAATTTAAATTCGATCAAACTACGTTGTCCTGAACCATCCAGAACGAAGTATTTTCGTCACTCTATACATAAGAAAGATTTATATGCTAAGTATCTCAACAAATTGCCCATTTGATGAAAAATAATTTTGGCCGATTTATGTAGATAGGATCTCCACAAATGGCTCATTTCAAGAACAATAATTTTTGCAATCGTCAATGTGTGAGAGTGCAGCTTTAAAGGTTGTAAAACGCTAATATTTTTCGCATTTTGTTGTCCATTTAGATGATAATTTAAGCAACATCGCGGAGAGCACCGGCCATATCCGTGATCATTGAATATTTGTTCACTGCGTTTTGGCGTCTTCACCGTTGTTTTGAGTTGCAATTTGAATTCTAGCCAACTACGGTGTCCTGCGCCAGTTGAAATTTGAATTCTATCCAACTACGGTGTCCTGCGCCATCCGGAACGACACAACTTTGTCACTATATGAGACGGTCATGTTAGACAAGAACGGTTTTTGTAGAAAGGATCTCCACAAATGGCTCATTTCAAGAAAAATAATATTTGCAATCTCCAATGTGTGAGAGTGCAGCTTTAAAAGTTGTGAAACTCTAATATTTTTCGCATTTTCTCCTTCGTTCAGTAACATTTATACTTGTATGGCTTTGTCCGAAACCATTCAGGGGCATGGAAACCATATCGCAGAGAGCACCCGCCATGCCCGTCATCATTAAATATTAGTCCCCCCGTGTTTGGTCTTCGTCTCCTGTTGATTTGCGTTGCAATTTAAATTCGATCAAACTACGTTGTCCTGAACCATCCAGAACGAAGTATTTTCGTCACTCTATACATAAGAAAGATTTATATGCTAAGTATCTCAACAAATTGCCCATTTGATGAAAAATAATTGTGGCCGGTTTATGTAGATAGGATCTCCACAAATGGCTCATTTCAAGAAAAATAATTTTTGCAATCGTCAATGTGTGAGAGTGCAGCTTTAAAGGTTGTAAAACGCTAATATTTTTCGCATTTTCTCCTTCGTTCAGTAACATTTATACTTGTATGGTTTTGAAACCATTCAGGGGCATGGAAACCATATAGCGAAGAGCATCCGCCATGCCCGTCATCATTAAAAATTAGTCCCCCCGTGCTTGGTCTTCGTCCCCTGTTGTTTTGCGTTGCAATTTGTATTTGATCAAACTACGTAGTCCTGAACCATCAGGAACGAAACATTTTCGTCACTCTATACATGAGAAAGATTTATATCCAAAGTATCTCAACAAATTACTCATTTTATGAAAAATAATTTTGGCCTTCGGTCAATGTGTGAGAGTGCATCTTTTAAGGTTGTAAAACGCTATTATTTTCCGCAATTTCTTGTGCATTTATAAACATTGTTTAAATGTCATTAGATAATTCAAGCCACAACGCGGAGAGCACCGGCCATATCCGTGATCATTGAATATTTGTTCCCTGCGCTTTGGCGTCGTCCCCGTTGTTTGAAGTTGCAATTTGAATTCTATCCAACTACGGTGTCCTTTGCCATCCGGAACGACACATCTTTGTCACTCTATGAGACGGTCATGTTAGACAAGAACGGTTTATGTAGATAGGATCTCATTAAATGGCTTATTTCAAGAAAAATAATTTTTGCAATCGTCAATGTGTGAGAGTGCAGCTTTAAAGGTTGTAAAACGCTAATACTTTTCGTATTTTCTCCTTCGTTCAGTAACATTTATACTTTTATGGCTTTGTTCGAAGGCATTCAGGGGCATGGAAACCATATCGGGAAGAGCACCCGCCATGCCCGTCATCATTGAATATCAGTCCCCCCGTGTTTGGTCTTCCTCCCCTGTTGATTTGCGTTTCAATTTAAATTCGATCAAACTACGTTGTCCTGAACCATCCAGAACGAAGTATTTTCGTCACTCTATACATAAGAAAGATTTATATGCTAAGTATCTCAACAAATTGCCCATTTGATGAAAAATAATTTTGGCCTTCGGTCAATGTGTGAGAGTGCAGCTTTAAAGGTTGTAAAACGCTAATATTTTTCGCATTTTCTCCTTCGTTCAGTAACATTTATACTTTTTATGGTTTTGTTCGAAGCCATTCAGGGGCATGGAAAGCATATCGCGGAGAGCACCCGCCATGCCCGTCAGTCCCCCGTGTTTGATCTTCGTCCCGTCAAACTACGTATTCCTAGTTCATAAGAAAGATTTTTATGCAAATAATCTCAACAAATTGCTCATTTGATGAAAAATAATATTGGCCTTCGGTAAATGTGTGAGAGTGCAGCTTTAAAGGTTGTAAAACGCTTACATTTTTCGCATTTTCTTGTCCATTTAGTAACATTGTTTATGTTTCTTGAGATAATTCAAGCCACATCGCGGAGAGCACCCGATATATCCGTGATCATTGAATATTTGTTCCCAGCATTTTGGCGTCGTCCCCGTTGTTTTAAGTTGCAATTTGAACTCTATTCAACTACGGTGTCCTGCGCCACCCGGAACGACACATCTTTGTCACTCTATGAGACGGTCATGTTAGAAAAGAACGGTTTATGTAGATAGGATCTCCACAAATGGCTCATTTCAAGAAAAATAATTTTTGCAATCGTCAATGTGTGAGAGTGCAGCTTTAAAGGTTGTAAAACGCTAATATTTTTTCGCATTTTGTTGTCCATTTAGATGATAATTTAAGCAACATCGCGGAGAGCACCGGCCATATCCGTGATCATTGAATATTTGTTCACTGCGTTTTGGCGTCGTCCCCGTTGTTTTGAGTTGCAATTTGAATTCTAGCCAACTACGGTGTCCTGCGCCATCCGGAACGACACAACTTTTTCATTATATGAGACGGTCATATTAGACAAGAACGGTTTTTGTAGAAAGGATCTCCACAAATGGCTCATTTCAAGAAAAATAATATTTTGCAATCTCCAATGTGTGAGAGTGCAGCTTTAAAAGTTGTGAAACTCTAATATTTTTCGCATTTTCTCCTTCGTTCAGTAACATTTATACTTGTATGGCTTTGTCCGAAACCATTCAGGGGCATGGAAACCATATCGCAGAGAGTACCCGCCATGCCCGTCATCATTAAATATTAGTCCCCCCGTGTTTGGTCTTCGTCTCCTGTTGATTTGCGTTGCAATTTAAATTCGATCAAACTACCGGAACGAAACATTTTCGTCACTCTATACATAAGAAAGAATTATATCCAAAGTATCTCAACAAATTACTCATTTCATGAAAAATAATTTTGGCTTTCGGTTAATGTGTGAGAGTGCAGCTTTAAAGGTTGTAAAACGCAAATATTTTTCGCATTTTCTTGTCCATTTAGTTGATAATTCAAGCCATATCGCGGAGCGCACCCGATATATCCGTCATCACTGAATATCTGTCCCCCGCGTTTGGGCGTCGTGCCCGTTGATTTGCGTTACAATTTGAATTCAAGCCAACCACGTTGTTCTGCGCCACGCGGAACGACACTTCTTCGTCACTCTATGAGACGGTCATGTTAGACAAGAACGGTTTATGTAGAAAGGATCTCCACAAATGGCTTATTTCAAGAAAAATAATTTTTGCAATCGTCAATGTGTGAGAGTGCAGCTTTAAAGGTTGTGAAACTCATATATGTTTCGCATTTTCTCTTTCGTTCAGTAACATTTATACCTGTATGGTTTTGAAACCATTCAGGGGCATGGAAACCATATCGCGAAGAGCATCCGCCATGCCCGTCGTCATTAAATATTAGTCCACCCGTGTTTGGTCTTCGTCCCCTGTTGATTTGCGTTGCAATTTAAATTCGATCAAACTACGTAGTCCTGAACCATTCGGAACGAAACCTTTTCGTCACTCTATACATAAGAAAGATTTATATCCAAAGAATCTCAACAAATTACCCATTTCATGAAAAATAATTTTGGCCTTCGGTCAATGTGTGAGAGTGCAGCTTTTAAGGTTGTAAAACGCTAATATTTTTCGCATTTTCTCCTTCGTTCAGTAACATTTATACTTGTATGGTTTTGAAACCATTCAGGGGCATGGAAACCATATCGCGAAGAGCATCCGCCATGCCCGTCGTCTTAAATATTAGTCCACCCGTGTTTGGTCTTCCTCCCCTGTTGATTTGCGTTGCAATTTAAATTCGATCAAACTACGTTGTCCTGAACCATCCAGAACGAAGTATTTTCGTCACTCTATACATAAGAAAGATTTATATGCTAAGTATCTCAACAAATTGCCCTTTGATGAAAAATAATTTTGGCCTTCGGTCAATGTGTGAGAGCGCAGCTTTAAAGGTTGTAAAACGCTAATATTTTGCGCATTTTCTCCTTCGTTCAGTAACATTTATACTTTTTATGGCTTTGTTCGAAGCCATTCAGGGGCATGGAAAGCATATCGCGGAGAGCACCCGCCATGCCCGTCAGCATTGAATATCAGTCCCCCCGTGTTTGATCTTCGTCCCGTCAAACTACGTAGTCCTGGTTCATAAGAAAGATTTTAATGCAAATTATCTCAACAAATTGCTCATTTGATATAAAATAATTTTGGCCTTCGGTCAACGCTTACATTTTTCGCATTTTCTTGTCCATTTAGTAACATTGTTTATGTTTCTTGAGATAATTCAAGCCACATCGCGGAGAGCACCCGATATATCCGTGATCATTGAATATTTGTTCCCAGCATTTTGGCGTCGTCCCCGTTGTTTTAAGTTGCAATTTGAACTCTATTCAACTACGGTGTCCTGCGCCATCCGGAACGACACATCTTTGTCAGTCTATGAGACGGTCATGTTAGAAAAGAACGGTTTATGTAGATAGGATCTCCACAAATGGCTCATTTCAAGAAAAATAATTTTTGCAATCGTCAATGTGTGACAGTGCAGCTTTAAAGGTTGTAAAACGCTAATATTTTCGCATTTTGTTGTCCATTTAGATGATAATTCAAGCCACAACGCGGAGAGCACCGGCCATATCCGTGATCATTGAATATTTGTTCCCAGCATTTTGGCGTCGTCCCCGTTGTTTGAAGTTGCAATTTGAATTCTATCCAACCACGGTGTCCTGCGCCATCCGGAACGACACATCTTTGTCACTCTATGAGACGGTCATGTTAGACAAGAACTGTTTATGTAGATAGGATCTCATTAAATGGCTTATTTCAAGAAAAAAAAATTTGCAACCGTCAATGTGTGAGAGTGCAGCTTTAAAGGTTGTAAAACGCTAATATTTTTCGCATTTTCTCCTTCGTTCAGTAACATTTATACTGTTATGGCTTTGTTGGAAGCCATTCAGGGGCATGGAAACCATATCGGGAAGAGCACCCGCCATGCCCGTCATCATTGAATATCAGTCCCCCCGTGTTTGGTCTTCCTCCCCTGTTGATTTGCGTTGCAATTTAAATTCGATCAAACTACGTTGTCCTGAACCATCCAGAACGAAGTATTTTCGTCACTCTATACATAAGAAAGATTTATATGCTAAGTATCTCAACAAATTGCCCATTTGATGAAAAATAATTTTGGCCTTCGGTCAATGTGTGAGAGTGCAGATTTAAAGGTTGTAAAACGCTAATATTTTGCGCATTTTCTCCTTCGTTCAGTAACATTTATACTTTTTATGTCTTTGTTCAAAGCCATTCAGGGGCATGGAAAGCATATCGCGGAGAGCACCCGCCATGCCCGTCAGTCCCCCGTGTTTGATCTTCGTCCCGTCAAACTACGTATTCCTAGTTCATAAGAAAGATTTTTATGCAAATAATCTCAACAAATTGCTCATTTGATGAAAAATAATATTGGCCTTCGGTAAATGTGTGAGAGTGCAGCTTTAAAGGTTGTAAAACGCTTACATTTTTCGCATTTTCTTGTCCATTTAGTAACATTGTTTATGTTTCTTGAGATAATTCAAGCCACATCGCGGAGAGCACCCGATATATCCGTGATCATTGAATATTTGTTCCCTGCGCTTTGGCGTCGTCCCCGTTGTTTGAAGTTGCAATTTCAATGCTATCCAACTACGGTGTCCTGCGCCATCCGGAACGACACATCTTTGTCACTCTATGAGACGGTCATATTAGACAAGAACGGTTTATGTAGATAGGATCTCATTAAATGGCTTATTTCAAGAAAAATAATTTTTACAATCGTCAATGTGTGAGAGTGCAGCTTTAAAGGTTGTAAAACGCTAATATTTTTCGCATTTTCTCCTTCGTTCAGTAACATTTATACTTGTATGGTTTTGAAACCATTCAGGGGCATGGAAACCATATAGCGAAGAGCACCCGCCATGCCCGTCATCATTAAAAATTAGTCCCCCCGTGTTTGGTCTTCGTCCCCTGTTGTTTTGCGTTGCAATTTGTATTCGATCAAACTACGTAGTCCTGAACCATCAGGAACGAAACATTTTCGTCACTCTATACATAAGAAAGATCTATATCCAAAGTATCTCAACAAATTACTAATTTTATGAAAAATAATTTTGGCCTTCGGTCAATGTGTGAGAGTGCAGCTTTTAAGGTTGTAAAACGCTACTATTTTCCGCAATTTCTTGTGCATTTATAAACATTGTTTAAATGTCATTAGATAATTCAAGCCACAACGCGGAGAGCACCGGCCATATCCGTGATCATTGAATATTTGTTCCCTGCGCTTTGGCGTCGTCCCCGTTGTTTGAAGTTGCAATTTGAATGCTATCCAACTACGGTGTCCTGCGCCATCCGGAACGACACATCTTTGTCACTCTATGAGACGGTCATGTTAGACAAGAACGGTTTATGTAGATAGGATCTCATTAAATGGCTTATTTCAAGAAAAATAATTTTTACAATCGTCAATGTGTGAGAGTGCAGCTTTAAAGGTTGTAAAACGCTAATATTTTTCGCATTTTCTCCTTCGTTCAGTAACATTTATACTTGTATGGTTTTGAAACCATTCAGGGGCATGGAAACCATATCGCGAAGAGCATCCGCTATGCCCGTCGTCATTAATTATTAGTCCACCCGTGTTTGGTCTTCGTCCCCTGTTGATTTGCGTTGCAATTTAAATTCGATCAAACTACGTAGTCCTGAACCATCCGGAACGAAACCTTTTCGTCACTCTATACATAAGAAAGATTTATATCCAAAGAATCTCAACAAATTACTCATTTCATGAAAAATAATTTTGGCCTTCGGTCAATGTGTGAGAGTGCAGCTTTAAAGGTTGTAAAACGCTAATATTTTTCGCATTTTCTCCTTCGTTCAGTAACATTTATACTTGTATGGCTTTGAAACCATTCAGGGGCATGGAAACCATATAGCGAAGAGCACCCGCCATGCCCGTCATCATTAAAAATTAGTCCCCCCGTGTTTGGTCTTCGTCCCCTGTTGTTTTGCGTTGCAATTTCTATTCGATCAAACTACGTAGTCCTGAACCATCAGGAACGAAACATTTTCGTCACTCTATACATAAGAAAGATTTATATCCAAAGTATCTCAACAAATTACTCATTTTATGAAAAATAATTTTGGCCTTCGGTCAATGTGTGAGAGTGCAGCTTTTAAGGTTGTAAATCGCTACTATTTTCCGCAATTTCTTGTGCATTTATAAACATTGTTTAAATGTCATTAGATAATTCAAGCCACAACGCGGAGAGCACCGGCCATATCCGTGATCATTGAATATTTGTTCCCTGCGCTTTGGCGTCGTCCCCGTTGTTTGAAGTTGCAATTTGAATGCTATCCAACTACGGTGTCCTGCGCCATCCGGAACGACACATCTTTGTCACTCTATGAGACGGTCATGTTAGACAAGAACGGTTTTTGTAGATAGGATCTCATTAAATGGCTTATTTCAAGAAAAATAATTTTTACAATCGTCAATGTGTGATAGTGCAGCTTTAAAGGTTGTAAAACGCTAATATTTTTCGCATTTTCTCCTTCGTTCAGTAACATTTATACTTTTATGGCTTTGTTCGAAGCCATTCATGGGCATGGAAACCATATCGGGAAGAGCACCCGCCATGCCCGTCATCATTGAATATCAGTCCCCCCGTGTTTGATCTTCGTCCCGTCAAACTACGTAGTCCTGGTTCATAAGAAAGATTTTAATGCAAATTATCTCAACAAATTGCCCATTTGATGAAAAATAATTTTGGCCTTCGGTCAATGTGTGTGAGTGCAGCTTTAAAGGTTGTAAAACGCTTACATTTTTCGCATTTTCTCGTCCATTTAGTAACATTGTTTATGTTTCTTGAGATAATTCAAGCCACATCGCGGAGAGCACCCGATATATCCGTTCCCAGCATTTTGGCGTCGTCCCCGTTGTTTTAAGTTGCAATTTGAACATCTATTCAACTACGGTGTCCTGCGCCATCCGGAACGACACATCTTTGTCACTCTATGAGACGGTCATGTTAGACAAGAACGGTTTTTGTAGAAAGGATCTCCACAAATGGCTCATTTCAAGAAAAATAATTTTTGCAATCGTCAATGTGTGAGAGTGCAGCTTTAAAAGTTGTGAAACTCTAATATTTTTCGCATTTTCTCCTTCGTTCAGTAACATTTATACTTGTATGGTTTTGAAACCATTCAGGGGCATGGAAACCATATCGCGAAGAGCATCCGCTATGCCCGTCGTCATTAAATATCAGTCCCCCCGTGTTTGGTCTTCCTCCCCTGTTGATTTGCGTTGCAATTTAAATTCGATCAAACTACGTAGTCCTGAACCATCCAGAACGAAGTATTTTCGTCACTCTATACATAAGAAAGATTTATATGCTAAGTATCTCAACAAATTGCCCATTTGATGAAAAAAAATTTTGGTCTTCGGTCAATGTGTGAGAGTGCAGCTTTAAAGGTTGTAAAACGCTAATATTTTTCGCATTTTCTCCTTCGTTCAGTAACATTTATACTTGTATGGTTTTGAAACCATTCAGGGGCATGGAAACCATATAGCGAAGAGCACCTGCCATGCCCGTCATCATTAAAAATTAGTCCCCCCGTGTTTGGTCTTCGTCCCCTGTTGTTTTGCGTTGCAATTTGTATTCGATCAAACTACGTAGTCCTGAACCATCAGGAACGAAACATTTTCGTCACTCTATACATAAGAAAGATTTATATCCAAAGTATCTCAACAAATTACTCATTTTATGAAAAATAATTTTGGCCTTCGGTCAATGTGTGAGAGTGCAGCTTTTAAGGTTGTAAAACGCTATTATTTTCCGCAATTTCTTGTGCATTTATAAACATTGTTTAAATGTCATAAGATAATTCAAGCCACAACGCGGAGAGCACCGGCCATATCCGTGATCATTGAATATTTGTTCCCTGTTCTTTGGCGTCGTCTCCGTTGTTTGAAGTTGCAATTTGAATTCTATCCAACTACGGTGTCCTGCGCCATCCGGAACGACACATCTTTGTCACACTATGAGACGGTCATGTTAGACAAGAACGGTTTATGTAGATAGGATCTAATTAAATGGCTTATTTCAAGAAAAATAATTTTTGCAATCGTCAATGTGTGAGAGTGCAGCTTTAAAGGTTGTAAAACGCTAATATTTTTCGCATTTTCTCCTTCGTTCAGTAACATTTATACTTTTATGGCTTTGTTCGAAGCCATTCATGGGCATGGAAACCATATCGGGAAGAGCACCCGCCATGCCCGTCATCATTGAATATCAGTCCCCCCGTGTTTGGTCTTCGTCCCCTGTTGATTTGCGTTGCAATTTAAATTCGATCAAACTACGTAGTCCTGAACCATCCGGAACGAAACCTTTTCGTCACTCTATACATAAGAAAGATTTATATCCAAAGAATCTCAACAAATTGCCCTTTGATGAAAAATAATTTTGGCCTTCGGTCAATGTGTGAGAGTGCAGCTTTAAAGGTTGTAAAACGCTAATATTTTGCACATTTTGTCCTTCGTTCAGTAACATTTATACTTTTTATGGCTTTGTTCGAAGCCATTCAGGGGCATGGAAAGCATATCGCGGAGAGCACCCGCCATGCCCGCCAGCATTGAATATCAGTCCCCCCGTGTTTGATCTTCGTCCCGTCAAACTACGTAGTCCTGGTTCATAAGAAAGATTTTAATGCAAATTATCTCAACAAATTGCCCATTTGATGAAAAATAATTTTGGCCTTCGGTCAATGTGTGTGAGTGCAGCTTTAAAGGTTGTAAAACGCTTACATTTTTCGCATTTTCTCGTCCATTTAGTAACATTGTTTATGTTTCTTGAGATAATTCAAGCCACATCGCGGAGAGCACCCGATATATCCGTGATCATTGAATATTTGTTCCCAGCATTTTGGCGTCGTCCCCGTTGTTTTAAGTTGTAATTTGAACTCTATTCAACTACGGTGTCCTGCGCCATCCGGAACGACACATCTTTGTCACTCTATGAGACGGTCATGTTAGACAAGAACGGTTTTTGTAGAAAGGATCTCCACAAATGGCTCATTTCAAGAAAAATAATTTTTGCAATCGTCAATGTGTGAGAGTGCAGCTTTAAAAGTTGTGAAACTCTAATATTTTTCGCATTTTCTGCTTCGTTCAGTAACATTTATACTTGTATGGCTTTGTCCGAAACCATTCATGGGCATGGAAACCATATCGCAGAGAGCACCCGCCATGCCCGTCATCATTAAATATTAGTCCCCCCGTGTTTGGTCTTCGTCTCCTGTTGATTTGCGTTGCAATTTAAATTCGATCAAACTACCGGAACGAAACATTTTCGTTACTCTATACATAAGAAAGAATTATATCCAAAGTATCTCAACAAATTACTCATTTCATGAAAAATAATTTTGGCTTTCGGTTAATGTGTGAGAGTGCAGCTTTAAAGGTTGTAAAACGCAAATATTTTTCGCATTTTCTTGTCCATTTAGTTGATAATTCAAGCCATATCGCGGAGCGCACCCGATATATCCGTCATCACTGAATATCGATCAAACTTTACTTATAAGAAAGAATTATATCCAAAGTATCTCAACAATTACTCATTTCATGAAAAATAATTTTGGCTTTCGGTTAATGTGTGAGAGTGCAGCTTTAAAGGTTGTAAAACGCAAATATTTTTCGCATTTTTTGTCCATTTAGTTGATAATTCAAGCCATATCGCGGAGCGCACCCGATATATCCGTCATCACTGAATATATGTCCCCCCAGTTTGGGCGTCGTGCCCGTTGATTTGCGTTACAATTTGAATTCTAGCCAACTACGTTGTTCTGCGCCACGCGGAACGACACTTCTTCGTCACTCTATAAGACGGTCATGTTAGACAAGAACGGTTTATGTAGAAAGGATCTCCACAAATGGCTTATTTCAAGAAAAATAATTTTTGCAATCGTCAATGTGTGAGAGTGCAGCTTTAAAGGTTGTGAAACTCATATATTTTTCGCATTTTCTCCTTCGTTCAGTAACATTTATCGTCAATGTGTGAGAGTGCAGCTTTAAAGGTTGTAAAACGCTAATATTTTTCGCATTTTGTTTTCCATTTAGATGATAATTTAAGCAACAACGCGGAGAGCACCCGCCATATCCGTGATCATTGAAAAGTTTTCACTGCGTTTTGGCGTCGTCACCGTTGTTTTGAGTTGCAATTTGAATTCTAGCCAACTACGGTGTCCTGCGCCATCCGGAACGACACAACTTTGTCACTATATGAGACGGTCATGTTAGACAAGAACGGTTTTTGTAGAAAGGATCTCCACAAATGGCTCATTTCAAGAAAAATAATTTTTGCAATCTCCAATGGGTGAGAGTGCAGCTTTAAAAGTTGTGAAACTCTAATATTTTTCGCATTTTCTTGTCCATTTAGTTGATAATTCAAGCCATATCGCAGAGCGCACCCGATATATCACTCATTTCATGAAAAATAATTTTGGCTTTCGGTTAATGTGTGAGAGTGCAGCTTTAAAGGTTGTAAAACGCAAATATTTTTCGCATTTTCTTGTCCATTTAGTTGATAATTCAAGCCATATCGCGGAGCGCACCCGATATATCAGTCATCACTGAATATCGATCAAACTTTACTTATAAGAAAGAATTATATCCAAAGTATCTCAACAAATTACTCATTTCATGAAAAATAATTTTGGCTTTCGGTTAATGTGTGAGAGTGCAGCTTTAAAGGTTGTAAAACGCAAATATTTTTCGCATTTTTTGTCCATTTAGTTGATAATTCAAGCCATATCGCGGAGCGCACCCGATATATCCGTCATCACTGAATATATATCCCCCCCGTTGATTTGCGTTACAATTTGAATTCTAGCCAACTACGTTGTTCTGCGCCACGCGGAACGACACTTCTTCGTCACTCTATAAGACGGTCATGCTAGACAAGAACGGTTTATGTAGAAAGGATCTCCACAAATGGCTTATTTCAAGAAAAATAATTTTTGCAATCGTCAATGTGTGAGAGTGCAGCTTTAAAGGTTGTGAAACTCATATATTTTTCGCATTTTCTCCTTCGTTCAGTAACATTTATACTTGTATGGTTTTGAAACCATTCAGGGGCATGGAAACCATATAGCGAAGAGCACCCGCCATGCCCGTCATCATTAAAAAATAGTCCCCCCGTGTTTGGTCTTCGTCCCCTGTTGTTTTGCGTTGCAATTTGTATTCGATCAAACTACGTAGTCCTGAACCATCAGGAACGAAACATTTTCGTCACTCTATACATAAGAATGATTTATATCCAAAGTATCTCAACAAATTACTCATTTTATGAAAAATAATTTAGGCCTTCGGTCAATGTGTGAGAGTGCAGCTTTTAAGGTTGTAAAACGCTACTATTTTCCGCAATTTCTTGTGCATTTATAAACATTGTTTAAATGTCATTAGATAATTCAAGCCACAACGCGGAGAGCACCGGCCATATCCGTGATCATTGAATATTTGTTCCCTGCGCTTTGGCGTCGTCCCCGTTGTTTGAAATTGCAATTTGAATGCTATCCAACTACGGTGTCCTGCGCCATCCGGAACGACACATCTTTGTCACTCTATGAGACGGTCATGTTAGACAAGAACGGTTTATGTAGATAGGATCTCATTAAATGGCTTATTTCAAGAAAAATAATTTTTACAATCGTCAATGTGTGAGAGTGCAGCTTTAAAGGTTGTAAAACGCTAATATTTTTCTCATTTTCTCCTTCGTTCAGTAACATTTATACTTGTATGGTTTTGAAACCATTCAGGGGCATGGAAACCATATCGCGAAGAGCATCCGCTATGCCCGTCGTCATTAATTATTAGTCCACCCGTGTTTGGTCTTCGTCCCTTGTTGATTTGCGTTGCAATTTAAATTCGATCAAACTACGTAGTCCTGAACCATCCGGAACGAAACCTTTTCGTCACTCTATATATAAGAAAGATTTATATCCAAAGAATCTCAACAAATTACTCATTTCATGAAAAATAATTTTGGCCTTCGGTCAATGTGTGAGAGTGCAGCTTTAAAGGTTGTAAAACGCTAATATTTTTCGCATTTTCTCCTTCGTTCAGTAACATTTATACTTGTATGGTTTTGAAACCATTCAGGGGCATGGAAACCATATAGCGAAGAGCACCCGCCATGCCCGTCATCATTAAAAATTAGTCCCCCCGTGTTTGGTCTTCGTCCCCTGTTGTTTTGCGTTGCAATTTGTATTCGATCAAACTACGTAGTCCTGAACCATCAGGAACGAAACATTTTCGTCACTCTATACATAAGAAAGATTTATATCCAAAGTATCTCAACAAATTACTCATTTTATGAAAAATAATTTTGGCCTTCGGTCAATGTGTGAGAGTGCAGCTTTTAAGGTTGTAAATCGCTACTATTTTCCGCAATTTCTTGTGCATTTATAAACATTGTTTAAATGTCATTAGATAATTTAAGCCACAACGCGGAGAGCACCGGCCATATCCGTGATCATTGAATATTTGTTCCCTGCGCTTTGGCGTCGTCCCCGTTGTTTGAAGTTGCAATTTGAATGCTATCCAACTACGGTGTCCTGCGCCATCTGGAACGACACATCTTTGTCACTCTATGAGACGGTCATGTTAGACAAGAACGGTTTATGTAGATAGGATCTCATTAAATGGCTTATTTCAAGAAAAATAACTTTTACAATCGTCAATGTGTGATAGTGCAGCTTTAAAGGTTGTAAAACGCTAATATTTTTCGCATTTTCTCCTTCGTTCAGTAACATTTATACTTTTATGGCTTTGTTCGAAGCCATTCATGGGCATGGAAACCATATCGGGAAGAGCACCCGCCATGCCCGTCATCATTGAATATCAGTCCCCCCGTGTTTGGTCTTCGTCCCCTGTTGATTTGCGTTGCAATTTAAATTCGATCAAACTACGTAGTCCTGAACCATCCGGAACGAAACCTTTTCGTCACTCTATACATAAGAAAGATTTATATCCAAAGAATCTCAACAAATTGCCCTTTGATGAAAAATAATTTTGGCCTTCGGTCAATGTGTGAGAGTGCAGCTTTAAAGGTTGTAAAACGCTAATATTTTGCACATTTTGTCCTTCGTTCAGTAACATTTATACTTTTTATGGCTTTGTTCGAAGCCATTCAGGGGCATGGAAAGCATATCGCGGAGAGCACCCGCCATGCCCGCCAGCATTGAATATCAGTCCCCCCGTGTTTGATCTTCGTCCCGTCAAACTACGTAGTCCTGGTTCATAAGAAAGATTTTAATGCAAATTATCTCAACAAATTGCCCATTTGATGAAAAATAATTTTGGCCTTCGGTCAATGTGTGTGAGTGCAGCTTTAAAGGTTGTAAAACGCTTACATTTTTCGCATTTTCTCGTCCATTTAGTAACATTGTTTATGTTTCTTGAGATAATTCAAGCCACATCGCGGAGAGCACCCGATATATCCGTGATCATTGAATATTTGTTCCCAGCATTTTGGCATCGTCCCCGTTGTTTTAAGTTGTAATTTGAACTCTATTCAACTACGGTGTCCTGCGCCATCCGGAACGACACATCTTTGTCACTCTATGAGACGGTCATGTTAGACAAGAACGGTTTTTGTAGAAAGGATCTCCACAAATGGCTCATTTCAAGAAAAATAATTTTTGCAATCGTCAATGTGTGAGAGTGCAGCTTTAAAAGTTGTGAAACTCTAATATTTTTCGCATTTTCTGCTTCGTTCAGTAACATTTATACTTGTATGGCTTTGTCCGAAACCATTCATGGGCATGGAAACCATATCGCAGAGAGCACCCGCCATGCCCGTCATCATTAAATATTAGTCCCCCCGTGTTTGGTCTTCGTCTCCTGTTGATTTGCGTTGCAATTTAAATTCGATCAAACTACCGGAACGAAACATTTTCGTTACTCTATACATAAGAAAGAATTATATCCAAAGTATCTCAACAAATTACTCATTTCATGAAAAATAATTTTGGCTTTCGGTTAATGTGTGAGAGTGCAGCTTTAAAGGTTGTAAAACGCAAATATTTTTCGCATTTTCTTGTCCATTTAGTTGATAATTCAAGCCATATCGCGGAGCGCACCCGATATATCCGTCATCACTGAATATCGATCAAACTTTACTTATAAGAAAGAATTATATCCAAAGTATCTCAACAATTACTCATTTCATGAAAAATAATTTTGGCTTTCGGTTAATGTGTGAGAGTGCAGCTTTAAAGGTTGTAAAACGCAAATATTTTTCGCATTTTTTGTCCATTTAGTTGATAATTCAAGCCATATCGCGGAGCGCACCCGATATATCCGTCATCACTGAATATATGTCCCCCCAGTTTGGGCGTCGTGCCCGTTGATTTGCGTTACAATTTGAATTCTAGCCAACTACGTTGTTCTGCGCCACGCGGAACGACACTTCTTCGTCACTCTATAAGACGGTCATGTTAGACAAGAACGGTTTATGTAGAAAGGATCTCCACAAATGGCTTATTTCAAGAAAAATAATTTTTGCAATCGTCAATGTGTGAGAGTGCAGCTTTAAAGGTTGTGAAACTCATATATTTTTCGCATTTTCTCCTTCGTTCAGTAACATTTATCGTCAATGTGTGAGAGTGCAGCTTTAAAGGTTGTAAAACGCTAATATTTTTCGCATTTTGTTTTCCATTTAGATGATAATTTAAGCAACAACGCGGAGAGCACCCGCCATATCCGTGATCATTGAAAAGTTTTCACTGCGTTTTGGCGTCGTCACCGTTGTTTTGAGTTGCAATTTGAATTCTAGCCAACTACGGTGTCCTGCGCCATCCGGAACGACATAACTTTGTCACTATATGAGACGGTCATGTTAGACAAGAACGGTTTTTGTAGAAAGGATCTCCACAAATGGCTCATTTCAAGAAAAATAATTTTTGCAATCTCCAATGGGTGAGAGTGCAGCTTTAAAAGTTGTGAAACTCTAATATTTTTCGCATTTTCTTGTCCATTTAGTTGATAATTCAAGCCATATCGCAGAGCGCACCCGATATATCACTCATTTCATGAAAAATAATTTTGGCTTTCGGTTAATGTGTGAGAGTTCAGCTTTTAAGGTTGTAAAACGCAAATATTTTTCGCATTTTCTTGTCCATTTAGTTGATAATTCAAGCCATATCGCGGAGCGCACCCGATATATCAGTCATCACTGAATATCGATCAAACTTTACTTATAAGAAAGAATTATATCCAAAGTATCTCAACAAATTACTCATTTCATGAAAAATAATTTTGGCTTTCGGTTAATGTGTGAGAGTGCAGCTTTAAAGGTTGTAAAACGCAAATATTTTTCGCATTTTTTGTCCATTTAGTTGATAATTCAAGCCATATCGCGGAGCGCACCCGATATATCCGTCATCACTGAATATATATCCCCCCCGTTGATTTGCGTTACAATTTGAATTCTAGCCAACTACGTTGTTCTGCGCCACGCGGAACGACACTTCTTCGTCACTCTATAAGACGGTCATGCTAGACAAGAACGGTTTATGTAGAAAGGATCTCCACAAATGGCTTATTTCAAGAAAAATAATTTTTGCAATCGTCAATGTGTGAGAGTGCAGCTTTAAAGGTTGTGAAACTCATATATTTTTCGCATTTTCTCCTTCGTTCAGTAACATTTATACTTGTATGGTTTTGAAACCATTCAGGGGCATGGAAACCATATAGCGAAGAGCACCCGCCATGCCCGTCATCATTAAAAAATAGTCCCCCCGTGTTTGGTCTTCGTCCCCTGTTGTTTTGCGTTGCAATTTGTATTCGATCAAACTACGTAGTCCTGAACCATCAGGAACGAAACATTTTCGTCACTCTATACATAAGAATGATTTATATCCAAAGTATCTCAACAAATTACTCATTTTATGAAAAATAATTTAGGCCTTCGGTCAATGTGTGAGAGTGCAGCTTTTAAGGTTGTAAAACGCTACTATTTTCCGCAATTTCTTGTGCATTTATAAACATTGTTTAAATGTCATTAGATAATTCAAGCCACAACGCGGAGAGCACCGGCCATATCCGTGATCATTGAATATTTGTTCCCTGCGCTTTGGCGTCGTCCCCGTTGTTTGAAATTGCAATTTGAATGCTATCCAACTACGGTGTCCTGCGCCATCCGGAACGACACATCTTTGTCACTCTATGAGACGGTCATGTTAGACAAGAACGGTTTATGTAGATAGGATCTCATTAAATGGCTTATTTCAAGAAAAATAATTTTTACAATCGTCAATGTGTGAGAGTGCAGCTTTAAAGGTTGTAAAACGCTAATATTTTTCTCATTTTCTCCTTCGTTCAGTAACATTTATACTTGTATGGTTTTGAAACCATTCAGGGGCATGGAAACCATATCGCGAAGAGCATCCGCTATGCCCGTCGTCATTAATTATTAGTCCACCCGTGTTTGGTCTTCGTCCCTTGTTGATTTGCGTTGCAATTTAAATTCGATCAAACTACGTAGTCCTGAACCATCCGGAACGAAACCTTTTCGTCACTCTATATATAAGAAAGATTTATATCCAAAGTATCTCAACAAATTACTCATTTTATGAAAAATAATTTTGGCCTTCGGTCAATGTGTGAGAGTGCAGCTTTTAAGGTTGTAAATCGCTACTATTTTCCGCAATTTCTTGTGCATTTATAAACATTGTTTAAATGTCATTAGATAATTCAAGCCACAACGCGGAGAGCACCGGCCATATCCGTGATCATTGAATATTTGTTCCCTGCGCTTTGGCGTCGTCCCCGTTGTTTGAAGTTGCAATTTGAATGCTATCCAACTACGGTGTCCTGCGCCATCTGGAACGACACATCTTTGTCACTCTATGAGACGGTCATGTTAGACAAGAACGGTTTATGTAGATAGGATCTCATTAAATGGCTTATTTCAAGAAAAATAACTTTTACAATCGTCAATGTGTGATAGTGCAGCTTTAAAGGTTGTAAAACGCTAATATTTTTCGCATTTTCTCCTTCGTTCAGTAACATTTATACTTTTATGGCTTTGTTCGAAGCCATTCATGGGCATGGAAACCATATCGGGAAGAGCACCCGCCATGCCCGTCATCATTGAATATCAGTCCCCCCGTGTTTGGTCTTCGTCCCCTGTTGATTTGCGTTGCAATTTAAATTCGATCAAACTACGTAGTCCTGAACCATCCGGAACGAAACCTTTTCGTCACTCTATACATAAGAAAGATTTATATCCAAAGAATCTCAACAAATTGCCCTTTGATGAAAAATAATTTTGGCCTTCGGTCAATGTGTGAGAGTGCAGCTTTAAAGGTTGTAAAACGCTAATATTTTGCACATTTTGTCCTTCGTTCAGTAACATTTATACTTTTTATGGCTTTGTTCGAAGCCATTCAGGGGCATGGAAAGCATATCGCGGAGAGCACCCGCCATGCCCGCCAGCATTGAATATCAGTCCCCCCGTGTTTGATCTTCGTCCCGTCAAACTACGTAGTCCTGGTTCATAAGAAAGATTTTAATGCAAATTATCTCAACAAATTGCCCATTTGATGAAAAATAATTTTGGCCTTCGGTCAATGTGTGTGAGTGCAGCTTTAAAGGTTGTAAAACGCTTACATTTTTCGCATTTTCTCGTCCATTTAGTAACATTGTTTATGTTTCTTGAGATAATTCAAGCCACATCGCGGAGAGCACCCGATATATCCGTGATCATTGAATATTTGTTCCCAGCATTTTGGCGTCGTCCCCGTTGTTTTAAGTTGTAATTTGAACTCTATTCAACTACGGTGTCCTGCGCCATCCGGAACGACACATCTTTGTCACTCTATGAGACGGTCATGTTAGACAAGAACGGTTTTTGTAGAAAGGATCTCCACAAATGGCTCATTTCAAGAAAAATAATTTTTGCAATCGTCAATGTGTGAGAGTGCAGCTTTAAAAGTTGTGAAACTCTAATATTTTTCGCATTTTCTGCTTCGTTCAGTAACATTTATACTTGTATGGCTTTGTCCGAAACCATTCATGGGCATGGAAACCATATCGCAGAGAGCATTGCGCCCGTCATCATTAAATATTAGTCCCCCCGTGTTTGGTCTTCGTCTCCTGTTGATTTGCGTTGCAATTTAAATTCGATCAAACTACCGGAACGAAACATTTTCGTTACTCTATACATAAGAAAGAATTATATCCAAAGTATCTCAACAAATTACTCATTTCATGAAAAATAATTTTGGCTTTCGGTTAATGTGTGAGAGTGCAGCTTTAAAGGTTGTAAAACGCAAATATTTTTCGCATTTTCTTGTCCATTTAGTTGATAATTCAAGCCATATCGCGGAGCGCACCCGATATATCCGTCATCACTGAATATCGATCAAACTTTACTTATAAGAAAGAATTATATCCAAAGTATCTCAACAATTACTCATTTCATGAAAAATAATTTTGGCTTTCGGTTAATGTGTGAGAGTGCAGCTTTAAAGGTTGTAAAACGCAAATATTTTTCGCATTTTTTGTCCATTTAGTTGATAATTCAAGCCATATCGCGGAGCGCACCCGATATATCCGTCATCACTGAATATATGTCCCCCCAGTTTGGGCGTCGTGCCCGTTGATTTGCGTTACAATTTGAATTCTAGCCAACTACGTTGTTCTGCGCCACGCGGAACGACACTTCTTCGTCACTCTATAAGACGGTCATGTTAGACAAGAACGGTTTATGTAGAAAGGATCTCCACAAATGGCTTATTTCAAGAAAAATAATTTTTGCAATCGTCAATGTGTGAGAGTGCAGCTTTCAAGGTTGTGAAACTCATATATTTTTCGCATTTTCTCCTTCGTTCAGTAACATTTATCGTCAATGTGTGAGAGTGCAGCTTTAAAGGTTGTAAAACGCTAATATTTTTCGCATTTTGTTTTCCATTTAGATGATAATTTAAGCAACAACGCGGAGAGCACCCGCCATATCCGTGATCATTGAAAAGTTTTCACTGCGTTTTGGCGTCGTCACCGTTGTTTTGAGTTGCAATTTGAATTCTAGCCAACAACGGTGTCCTGCGCCATCCGGAACGACACAACTTTGTCACTATATGAGACGGTCATGTTAGACAAGAACGGTTTTTGTAGAAAGGATCTCCACAAATGGCTCATTTCAAGAAAAATAATTTTTGCAATCTCCAATGGGTGAGAGTGCAGCTTTAAAAGTTGTGAAACTCTAATATTTTTCGCATTTTCTTGTCCATTTAGTTGATAATTCAAGCCATATCGCAGAGCGCACCCGATATATCACTCATTTCATGAAAAATAATTTTGGCTTTCGGTTAATGTGTGAGAGTGCAGCTTTAAAGGTTGTAAAACGCAAATATTTTTCGCATTTTCTTGTCCATTTAGTTGATAATTCAAGCCATATCGCGGAGCGCACCCGATATATCAGTCATCACTGAATATCGATCAAACTTTACTTATAAGAAAGAATTATATCCAAAGTATCTCAACAAATTACTCATTTCATGAAAAATAATTTTGGCTTTCGGTTAATGTGTGAGAGTGCAGCTTTAAAGGTTGTAAAATGCAAATATTTTTCGCATTTTCTTGTCCATTTAGTTGATAATTCAAGCCATATCGCGGAGCGCACCCGATATATCCGTCATCACTGAATATCTGTCCCCCGCGTTTGGGCGTCGTGCCCGTTGATTTGCGTTACAATTTGAATTCTAGCCAACTACGTTGTTCTGCGCTACGCGGAACGACACTTCTTCGTCACTCTATGAGACGGTCATGTTAGACAAGAACGGTCATCATTAAATATTAGTCCCCCCGTGTTTGGTCTTCGTCTCCTGTTGATTTGCGTTGCAATTTAAATTCGATCAAACTACCGGAACGAAACATTTTCGTCACTCTATACATAAGAAAGAATTATATCCAAAGTATCTCAACAAATTACTCATTTCATGAAAAATAATTTTGGCTTTCGGTTAATGTGTGAGAGTGCAGCTTTAAAGGTTGTAAAACGCAAATATTTTTCGCATTTTCTTGTCCATTTAGTTGATAATTCAAGCCATATCGCGGAGCGCACCCGATATATCCGTCATCACTGAATATCTGTCCCCCGCGTTTGGGCGTCGTGCCCGTTGATTTGCGTTACAATTTGAATTCTAGCCAACTACGTTGTTCTGCGCCACGCGGAACGACACTTCTTCGTCACTCTATGAGACGGTCATGTTAGACAAGAACGGTTTATGTAGAAAGGATCTCCACAAATGGCTTATTTCAAGAAAAATAATTTTTGCAATCGTCAATGTGTGAGAGTGCAGCTTTAAAGGTTGTGAAACTCATATATTTTTCGCATTTTCTCTTTCGTTCAGTAACATTTATACTTGTATGGTTTTGAAACCATTCAGGGGCATGGAAACCATATCGCGAAGAGCATCCGCTATGCCCGTCGTCATTAATTATTAGTCCACCCGTGTTTGGTCTTCTTCACCTGTTGATTTGCGTTGCAATTTAAATTCGATCAAACTACGTAGTCCTGAACCATCCGGAACGAAACCTTTTCGTCACTCTATACATAAGAAAGATTTATATCCAAAGAATCTCAACAAATTACTCATTTCATGAAAAATAATTTTGGCCTTCGGTCAATGTGTGAGAGTGCAGCTTTAAAGGTTGTAAAACGCTAATATTTTTCGCATTTTCTCCTTCGTTCAGTAACATTTATACTTGTATGGTTTTGAAACCATTCAGGGGCATGGAAACCATATAGCGAAGAGCACCCGCCATGCCCGTCATCATTAAAAATTAGTCCCCCCGTGTTTGGTCTTCGTCCCCTGTTGTTTTGCGTTGCAATTTCTATTCGATCAAACTACGTAGTCCTGAACCATCAGGAACGAAACATTTTCGTCACTCTATACATAAGAAAGATTTATATCCAAAGTATCTCAACAAATTACTCATTTTATGAAAAATAATTTTGGCCTTCGGTCAATGTGTGAGAGTGCAGCTTTTAAGGTTGTAAATCGCTACTATTTTCCGCAATTTCTTGTGCATTTATAAACATTGTTTAAATGTCATTAGATAATTCAAGCCACAACGCGGAGAGCACCGGCCATATCCGTGATCATTGAATATTTGTTCCCTGCGCTTTGGCGTCGTCCCCGTTGTTTGAAGTTGCAATTTGAATGCTATCCAACTACGGTGTCCTGCGCCATCCGGAAAGACACATCTTTGTTACTCTATGAGACGGTCATGTTAGACAAGAACGGTTTATGTAGATAGGATCTCATTAAATGGCTTATTTCAAGAAAAATAATTTTTACAATCGTCAATGTGTGAGAGTGCAGCATTAAAGGTTGTAAAACGGTATTATTTTTCGCATTTTCTCCTTCGTTCAGTAACATTTATACTTGTATGGTTTTGAAACCATTCAGGGGCATGGAAACCATATCGCGAAGAGCATCCGCTATGCCCGTCGTCATTAATTATTAGTCCACCCGTGTTTGGTGTTCGTCCCCTGTTGATTTGCGTTGCAATTTAAATTCGATCAAACTACGTAGTCCTGAACCATCCGGAACGAAACCTTTTCGTCACTCTATACATAAGAAAGATTTATATCCAAAGAATCTCAACAAATTACTCATTTCATGAAAAATAATTTTGGCCTTCGGTCAATGTGTGAGAGTGCAGCTTTAAAGGTTGTAAAACGCTAATATTTTTCGCATTTTCTCCTTCGTTCAGTAACATTTATACTTGTATGGTTTTGAAACCATTCAGGGGCATGGAAACCATATAGCGAAGAGCACCCGCCATGCCCGTCATCATTAAAAATTAGTCCCCCCGTGTTTGGTCTTCGTCCCCTGTTGTTTTGCGTTGCAATTTCTATTCGATCAAACTACGTAGTCCTGAACCATCAGGAACGTAACATTTTCGTCACTCTATACATAAGAAAGATTTATATCCAAAGTATCTCAACAAATTACTCATTTTATGAAAAATAATTTTGGCCTTCGGTCAATGTGTGAGAGTGCAGCTTTTAAGGTTGTAAATCGCTACTATTTTCCGCAATTTCTTGTGCATTTATAAACATTGTTTAAATGTCATTAGATAATTCAAGCCACAACGCGGAGAGCACCGGCCATATCCATGATCATTGAATATTTGTTCCCTGCGCTTTGGCGTCGTCCCCGTTGTTTGAAGTTGCAATTTGAATGCTATCCAACTACGGTGTCCTGCGCCATCCGGAACGAAACATCTTTGTCAGTCTATGAGACGGTCATGTTAGAAAAGAACGGTTTATGTAGATAGGATCTCCACAAATGGCTCATTTCAAGAAAAATAATTTTTGCAATCGTCAATGTGTGAGAGTGCAGCTTTAAAGGTTGTAAAACGCTAATATTTTTCGCATTTTGTTGTCCATTTAGATGATAATTTAAGCAACAACGCGGAGAGCACCCGCCATATCCGTGATCATTGAAAAGTTTTCACTGCGTTTTGGCGTCGTCACCGTTGTTTTGAGTTGCAATTTGAATTCTAGCCAACTACGTTGTTCTGCGCCACGCGGAACGACACTTCTTCGTCACTCTATGAGACGGTCATGTTAGACAAGAACGGTCATCATTAAATATTAGTCCCCCCGTGTTTGGTCTTCGTCTCCTGTTGATTTGCGTTGCAATTTAAATTCGATCAAACTACCGGAACGAAACATTTTCGTCACTCTATACATAAGAAAGAATTATATCCAAAGTATCTCAACAAATTACTCATTTCATGAAAAATAATTTTGGCTTTCGGTTAATGTGTGAGAGTGCAGCTTTAAAGGTTGTAAAACGCAAATATTTTTCGCATTTTCTTGTCCATTTAGTTGATAATTCAAGCCATATCGCGGAGCGCACCCGATATATCCGTCATCACTGAATATCTGTCCCCCGCGTTTGGGCGTCGTGCCCGTTGATTTGCGTTACAATTTGAATTCTAGCCAACTACGTTGTTCTGCGCCACGCGGAACGACACTTCTTCGTCACTCTATGAGACGGTCATGTTAGACAAGAACGGTTTATGTAGAAAGGATCTCCACAAATGGCTTATTTCAAGAAAAATAATTTTTGCAATCGTCAATGTGTGAGAGTGCAGCTTTAAAGGTTGTGAAACTCATATATTTTTCGCATTTTCTCTTTCGTTCAGTAACATTTATACTTGTATGGTTTTGAAACCATTCAGGGGCATGGAAACCATATCGCGAAGAGCATCCGCTATGCCCGTCGTCATTAATTATTAGTCCACCCGTGTTTGGTCTTCGTCCCCTGTTGATTTGCGTTGCAATTTAAATTCGATCAAACTACGTAGTCCTGAACCATCCGGAACGAAAACTTTTCGTCACTCTATACATAAGAAAGATTTATATCCAAAGAATCTCAACAAATTACTCATTTCATGAAAAATAATTTTGGCCTTCGGTCAATGTGTGAGAGTGCAGCTTTAAAGGTTGTAAAACGCTAATATTTTTCGCATTTTCTCCTTCGTTCAGTAACATTTATACTTGTATGGTTTTGAAACCATTCAGGGGCATGGAAACCATATAGCGAAGAGCACCCGCCATGCCCGTCATCATTAAAAATTAGTCCCCCCGTGTTTGGTCTTCGTCCCCTGTTGTTTTGCGTTGCAATTTCTATTCGATCAAACTACGTAGTCCTGAACCATCAGGAACGAAACATTTTCGTCACTCTATACATAAGAAAGATTTATATCCAAAGTATCTCAACAAATTACTCATTTTATGAAAAATAATTTTGGCCTTCGGTCAATGTGTGAGAGTGCAGCTTTTAAGGTTGTAAATCGCTACTATTTTCCGCAATTTCTTGTGCATTTATAAACATTGTTTAAATGTCATTAGATAATTCAAGCCACAACGCGGAGAGCACCGGCCATATCCGTGATCATTGAATATTTGTTCCCTGCGCTTTGGCGTCGTCCCCGTTGTTTGAAGTTGCAATTTGAATGCTATCCAACTACGGTGTCCTGCGCCATCCGGAAAGACACATCTTTGTCACTCTATGAGACGGTCATGTTAGACAAGAACGGTTTATGTAGATAGGATCTCATTAAATGGCTTATTTCAAGAAAAATAATTTTTACAATCGTCAATGTGTGAGAGTGCAGCATTAAAGGTTGTAAAACGCTAATATTTTTCGCATTTTCTCCTTCGTTCAGTAACATTTATACTTGTATGGTTTTGAAACCATTCAGGAGCATGGAAACCATATCGCGAAGAGCATCCGCTATGCCCGTCGTCATTAATTATTAGTCCACCCGTGTTTGGTCTTCGTCCCCTGTTGATTTGCGTTGCAATTTAAATTCGATCAAACTACGTAGTCCTGAACCATCCGGAACGAAACCTTTTCGTCACTCTATACATAAGAAAGATTTATATCCAAAAAATCTCAACAAATTACTCATTTCATGAAAAATAATTTTGGCCTTCGGTCAATGTGTGAGAGTGCAGCTTTAAAGGTTGTAAAACGCTAATATTTTTCGCATTTTCTCCTTCGTTCAGTAACATTTATACTTGTATGGTTTTGAAACCATTCAGGGGCATGGAAACCATATAGCGAAGAGCACCCGCCATGCCCGTCATCATTAAAAATTAGTCCCCCCGTGTTTGGTCTTCGTCCCCTGTTGTTTTGCGTTGCAATTTCTATTCGATCAAACTACGTAGTCCTGAACCATCAGGAACGAAACATTTTCGTCACTCTATACATAAGAAAGATTTATATCCAAAGTATCTCAACAAATTACTCATTTTATGAAAAATAATTTTGGCCTTCGGTCAATGTGTGAGAGTGCAGCTTTTAAGGTTGTAAATCGCTACTATTTTCCGCAATTTCTTGTGCATTTATAAACATTGTTTAAATGTCATTAGATAATTCAAGCCACAACGCGGAGAGCACCGGCCATATCCGTGATCATTGAATATTTGTTCCCTGCGCTTTGGCGTCGTCCCCGTTGTTTGAAGTTGCAATTTGAATGCTATCCAACTACGGTGTCCTGCGCCATCCGGAACGACACATCTTTGTCACTCTATGAGACGGTCATGTTAGACAAGAACGGTTTATGTAGATAGGATCTCATTAAATGGCTTATTTCAAGAAAAATAATTTTTACAATCGTCAATGTGTGATAGTGCAGCTTTAAAGGTTGTAAAACGCTAATATTTTTCGCATTTTCTCCTTCGTTCAGTAACATTTATACTTTTATGGCTTTGTTCGAAGCCATTCATGGGCACGGAAACCATATCGGGAAGAGCACCCGCCATGCCCGTCATCATTGAATATCAGTCCCCCCGTGTTTGGTCTTCGTCCCCTGTTGATTTGCGTTGCAATTTAAATTCGATCAAACTACGTAGTCCTGAACCATCCAGAACGAAACCTTTTCGTCACTCTATATATAAGAAAGATTTATATCCAAAGAATCTCAACAAATTGCCCTTTGATGAAAAATAATTTTGGCCTTCGGTCAATGTGTGAGAGTGCAGCTTTAAAGGTTGTAAAACGCTAATATTTTGCGCATTTTCTCCTTCGTTTAGTAACATTTATACTTTTTATGGCTTTGTTCGAAGCCATTCAGGGGCATGGAAAGCATATCGCGGAGAGCACCCGCCATGCCCGCCAGCATTGAATATCAGTCCCCCCGTGTTTGATCTTCGTCCCGTCAAACTACGTAGTCCTGGTTCATAACAAAGATTTTAATGCAAATTATCTCAACAAATTGCCCATTTGATGAAAAATAATTTTGGCCTTCGGTCAATGTGTGTGAGTGCAGCTTTAAAGGTTGTAAAACGCTTACATTTTTCGCATTTTCTCGTCCATTTAGTAACATTGTTTATGTTTCTTGAGATAATTCAAGCCACATCGCGGAGAGCACCCGATATATCCGTGATCATTGAATATTTGTTCCCAGCATTTTGGCGTCGTCCCCGTTGTTTTAAGTTGCAATTTGAACTCTATTCAACTACGGTGTCCTGCGCCATCCGGAACGACACATCTTTGTCACTCTATGAGACGGTCATGTAAGACAAGAACGGTTTTTGTAGAAAGGATCTCCACAAATGGCTCATTTCAAGAAAAATAATTTTTGCAATCGTCAATGTGTGAGAGTGCAGCTTTAAAAGTTGTGAAACTCTAATATTTTTCGCATTTTCTGCTTCGTTCAGTAACATTTATACTTGTATGGCTTTGTCCGAAACCATTCATGGGCATGGAAACCATATCGCAGAGAGCACCCGCCATGCCCGTCATCATTAAATATTAGTCCCCCCGTGTTTGGTCTTCGTCTCCTGTTGATTTGCGTTGCAATTTAAATTCGATCAAACTACCGGAACGAAACATTTTCGTTACTCGATACATAAGAAAGAATTATATCCAAAGTATCTCAACAAATTACTCATTTCATGAAAAATAATTTTGGCTTTCGGTTAATGTGTGAGAGTGCAGCTTTAAAGGTTGTAAAACGCAAATATTTTTCGCATTTCCTTGTCCATTTAGTTGATAATTCAAGCCATATCGCGGAGCGCACCCGATATATCCGTCATCACTGAATATCGATCAAACTTTACTTATAAGAAAGAATTATATCCAAAGTATCTCAACAAATTACTCATTTCATGAAAAATAATTTTGGCTTTCGGTTAATGTGTGAGAGTGCAGCTTTAAAGGTTGTAAAACGCAAATATTTTTCGCATTTTTTGTCCATTTAGTTGATAATTCAAGCCATATCGCGGAGCGCACCCGATATATCCGTCATCACTGAATATATGTCCCCCCCCCCGTTGATTTGCGTTACAATTTGAATTCTAGCCAACTACGTTGTTCTGCGCCACGCGGAACGACACTTCTTCGTCACTCTATAAGACGGTCATGTTAGACAAGAACGGTTTATGTAGAAAGGATCTCCACAAATGGCTTATTTCAAGAAAAATAATTTTTGCAATCGTCAATGTGTGAGAGTGCAGCTTTAAAGGTTGTGAAACTCATATATTTTTCGCATTTTCTCCTTCGTTCAGTAACATTTATACTTGTATGGTTTTGAAACCATTCAGGGGCATGGAAACCATATAGCGAAGAGCACCCGCCATGCCCGTCATCATTAAAAATTAGTCCCCCCGTGTTTGGTCTTCGTCCCCTGTTGTTTTGCGTTGCAATTTGTATTCGATCAAACTACGTAGTCCTGAACCATCAGGAACGAAACATTTTCGTCACTCTATACATAAGAAAGATTTATATCCAAAGAATCTCAACAAATTACTCATTTTATGAAAAATAATTTAGGCCTTCGGTCAATGTGTGAGAGTGCAGCTTTTAAGGTTGTAAATCGCTACTATTTTCCGCAATTTCTTGTGCATTTATAAACATTGTTTAAATGTCATTAGATAATTCAAGCCACAACGCGGAGAGCACCGGCCATATCCGTGATCATTGAATATTTGTTCCCTGCGCTTTGGCGTCGTCCCCGTTGTTTGAAGTTGCAATTTGAATGCTATCCAACTACGGTGTCCTGCGCCATCCGGAACGACACATCTTTGTCACTCTATGAGACGGTCATGTTAGACAAGAACGGTTTATGTAGATAGGATCTCATTAAATGGCTTATTTCAAGAAAAATAATTTTTACAATCGTCAATGTGTGAGAGTGCAGCTTTAAAGGTTGTAAAACGCTAATATTTTTCGCATTTTCTCCTTCGTTCAGTAACATTTATACTTGTATGGTTTTGAAACCATTCAGGGGCATGGAAACCATATCGCGAAGAGCATCCGCTATGCCCGTCGTCATTAATTATTAGTCCACCCGTGTTTGGTCTTCGTCCCCTGTTGATTTGCGTTGCAATTTAAATTCGATCAAACTACGTAGTCCTGAACCATCCGGAACGAAACCTTTTCGTCACTCTATACATAAGAAAGATTTATATCCAAAGAATCTCAACAAATTACTCATTTCATGAAAAATAATTTTGGCCTTCGGTCAATGTGTGAGAGTGCAGCTTTAAAGGTTGTAAAACGCTAATATTTTTCGCATTTTCTCCTTCGTTCAGTAACATTTATACTTGTATGGTTTTGAAACCATTCAGGGGCATGGAAACCATATAGCGAAGAGCACCCGCCATGCCCGTCATCATTAAAAATTAGTCCCCCCGTGTTTGGTCTTCGTCCCCTGTTGTTTTGCGTTGCAATTTCTATTCGATCAAACTACGTAGTCCTGAACCATCAGGAACGAAACATTTTCGTCACTCTATACATAAGAAAGATTTATATCCAAAGTATCTCAACAAATTACTCATTTTATGAAAAATAATTTTGGCCTTCGGTCAATGTGTGAGAGTGCAGCTTTTAAGGTTGTAAATCGCTACTATTTTCCGCAATTTCTTGTGCATTTATAAACATTGTTTAAATGTCATTAGATAATTCAAGCCACAACGCGGAGAGCACCGGCCATATCCGTGATCATTGAATATTTGTTCCCTGCGCTTTGGCGTCGTCCCCGTTGTTTGAAGTTGCAATTTGAATGCTATCCAACTACGGTGTCCTGCGCCATCCGGAACGACACATCTTTGTCACTCTATGAGACGGTCATGTTAGACAAGAACGGTTTATGTAGATAGGATCTCATTAAATGGCTTATTTCAAGAAAAATAATTTTTACAATCGTCAATGTGTGATAGTGGAGCTTTAAAGGTTGTAAAACGCTAATATTTTTCGCATTTTCTCCTTCGTTCAGTAACATTTATACTTTTATGGCTTTGTTCGAAGCCATTCATGGGCATGGAAACCATATCGGGAAGAGCACCCGCCATGCCCGTCATCATTGAATATCAGTCCCCCCGTGTTTGGTCTTCGTCCCCTGTTGATTTGCGTTGCAATTTAAATTCGATCAAACTACGTAGTCCTGAACCATCCGGAACGAAACCTTTTCGTCACTCTATACATAAGAAAGATTTATATCCAAAGAATCTCAACAAATTGCCCTTTGATGAAAAATAATTTTGGCCTTCGGTCAATGTGTGAGAGTGCAGCTTTAAAGGTTGTAAAACGCTAATATTTTGCGCATTTTCTCCTTCGTTCAGTAACATTTATACTTTTTATGGCTTTGTTCGAAGCCATTCAGGGGCATGGAAAGCATATCGCGGAGAGCACCCGCCATGCCCGCCAGCATTGAATATCAGTCCCCCCGTGTTTGATCTTCGTCCCGTCAAACTACGTAGTCCTGGTTCATAAGAAAGATTTTAATGCAAATTATCTCAACAAATTGCCCATTTGATGAAAAATAATTTTGGCCTTCGGTCAATGTGTGTGAGTGCAGCTTTAAAGGTTGTAAAACGCTTACATTTTTCGCATTTTCTCGTCCATTTAGTAACATTGTTTATGTTTCTTGAGATAATTCAAGCCACATCGCGGAGAGCACCCGATATATCCGTGATCATTGAATATTTGTTCCCAGCATTTTGGCGTCGTCCCCGTTGTTTTAAGTTGCAATTTGAACTCTATTCAACTACGGTGTCCTGCGCCATCCGGAACGACACATCTTTGTCACTCTATGAGACGGTCATGTTAGACAAGAACGGTTTTTGTAGAAAGGATCTCCACAAATGGCTCATTTCAAGAAAAATAATTTTTGCAATCGTCAATGTGTGAGAGTGCAGCTTTAAAAGTTGTGAAACTCTAATATTTTTCGCATTTTCTGCTTCGTTCAGTAACATTTATACTTGTATGGCTTTGTCCGAAACCATTCATGGGCATGGAAACCATATCGCAGAGAGCACCCGCCATGCCCGTCATCATTAAATATTAGTCCCCCCGTGTTTGGTCTTCGTCTCCTGTTGATTTGCGTTGCAATTTAAATTCGATCAAACTACCGGAACGAAACATTTTCGTTACTCTATACATAAGAAAGAATTATATCCAAAGTATCTCAACAAATTACTCATTTCATGAAAAATAATTTTGGCTTTCGGTTAATGTGTGAGAGTGCAGCTTTAAAGGTTGTAAAACGCAAATATTTTTCGCATTTTCTTGTCCATTTAGTTGATAATTCAAGCCATATCGCGGAGCGCACCCGATATATCCGTCATCACTGAATATCGATCAAACTTTACTTATAAGAAAGAATTATATCCAAAGTATCTCAACAATTACTAATTTCATGAAAAATAATTTTGGCTTTCGGTTAATGTGTGAGAGTGCAGCTTTAAAGGTTGTAAAACGCAAATATTTTTCGCATTTTTTGTCCATTTAGTTGATAATTCAAGCCATATCGCGGAGCGCACCCGATATATCCGTCATCACTGAATATATGTCCCCCCAGTTTGGGCGTCGTGCCCGTTGATTTGCGTTACAATTTGAATTCTAGCCAACTACGTTGTTCTGCGCCACGCGGAACGACACTTCTTCGTCACTCTATAAGACGGTCATGTTAGACAAGAACGGTTTATGTAGAAAGGATCTCCACAAATGGCTTATTTCAAGAAAAATAATTTTTGCAATCGTCAATGTGTGAGAGTGCAGCTTTCAAGGTTGTGAAACTCATATATTTTTCGCATTTTCTCCTTCGTTCAGTAACATTTATCGTCAATGTGTGAGAGTGCAGCTTTAAAGGTTGTAAAACGCTAATATTTTTCGCATTTTGTTTTCCATTTAGATGATAATTTAAGCAACAACGCGGAGAGCACCCGCCATATCCGTGATCATTGAAAAGTTTTCACTGCGTTTTGGCGTCGTCACCGTTGTTTTGAGTTGCAATTTGAATTCTAGCCAACAACGGTGTCCTGCGCCATCCGGAACGACACAACTTTGTCACTATATGAGACGGTCATGTTAGACAAGAACGGTTTTTGTAGAAAGGATCTCCACAAATGGCTCATTTCAAGAAAAATAATTTTTGCAATCTCCAATGGGTGAGAGTGCAGCTTTAAAAGTTGTGAAACTCTAATATTTTTCGCATTTTCTTGTCCATTTAGTTGATAATTCAAGCCATATCGCAGAGCGCACCCGATATATCACTCATTTCATGAAAAATAATTTTGGCTTTCGGTTAATGTGTGAGAGTGCAGCTTTAAAGGTTGTAAAACGCAAATATTTTTCGCATTTTCTTGTCCATTTAGTTGATAATTCAAGCCATATCGCGGAGCGCACCCGATATATCAGTCATCACTGAATATCGATCAAACTTTACTTATAAGAAAGAATTATATCCAAAGTATCTCAACAAATTACTCATTTCATGAAAAATAATTTTGGCTTTCGGTTAATGTGTGAGAGTGCAGCTTTAAAGGTTGTAAAATGCAAATATTTTTCGCATTTTCTTGTCCATTTAGTTGATAATTCAAGCCATATCGCGGAGCGCACCCGATATATCCGTCATCACTGAATATCTGTCCCCCGCGTTTGGGCGTCGTGCCCGTTGATTTGCGTTACAATTTGAATTCTAGCCAACTACGTTGTTCTGCGCTACGCGGAACGACACTTCTTCGTCACTCTATGAGACGGTCATGTTAGACAAGAACGGTCATCATTAAATATTAGTCCCCCCGTGTTTGGTCTTCGTCTCCTGTTGATTTGCGTTGCAATTTAAATTCGATCAAACTACCGGAACGAAACATTTTCGTCACTCTATACATAAGAAAGAATTATATCCAAAGTATCTCAACAAATTACTCATTTCATGAAAAATAATTTTGGCTTTCGGTTAATGTGTGAGAGTGCAGCTTTAAAGGTTGTAAAACGCAAATATTTTTCGCATTTTCTTGTCCATTTAGTTGATAATTCAAGCCATATCGCGGAGCGCACCCGATATATCCGTCATCACTGAATATCTGTCCCCCGCGTTTGGGCGTCGTGCCCGTTGATTTGCGTTACAATTTGAATTCTAGCCAACTACGTTGTTCTGCGCCACGCGGAACGACACTTCTTCGTCACTCTATGAGACGGTCATGTTAGACAAGAACGGTTTATGTAGAAAGGATCTCCACAAATGGCTTATTTCAAGAAAAATAATTTTTGCAATCGTCAATGTGTGAGAGTGCAGCTTTAAAGGTTGTGAAACTCATATATTTTTCGCATTTTCTCTTTCGTTCAGTAACATTTATACTTGTATGGTTTTGAAACCATTCAGGGGCATGGAAACCATATCGCGAAGAGCATCCGCTATGCCCGTCGTCATTAATTATTAGTCCACCCGTGTTTGGTCTTCTTCACCTGTTGATTTGCGTTGCAATTTAAATTCGATCAAACTACGTAGTCCTGAACCATCCGGAACGAAACCTTTTCGTCACTCTATACATAAGAAAGATTTATATCCAAAGAATCTCAACAAATTACTCATTTCATGAAAAATAATTTTGGCCTTCGGTCAATGTGTGAGAGTGCAGCTTTAAAGGTTGTAAAACGCTAATATTTTTCGCATTTTCTCCTTCGTTCAGTAACATTTATACTTGTATGGTTTTGAAACCATTCAGGGGCATGGAAACCATATAGCGAAGAGCACCCGCCATGCCCGTCATCATTAAAAATTAGTCCCCCCGTGTTTGGTCTTCGTCCCCTGTTGTTTTGCGTTGCAATTTCTATTCGATCAAACTACGTAGTCCTGAACCATCAGGAACGAAACATTTTCGTCACTCTATACATAAGAAAGATTTATATCCAAAGTATCTCAACAAATTACTCATTTTATGAAAAATAATTTTGGCCTTCGGTCAATGTGTGAGAGTGCAGCTTTTAAGGTTGTAAATCGCTACTATTTTCCGCAATTTCTTGTGCATTTATAAACATTGTTTAAATGTCATTAGATAATTCAAGCCACAACGCGGAGAGCACCGGCCATATCCGTGATCATTGAATATTTGTTCCCTGCGCTTTGGCGTCGTCCCCGTTGTTTGAAGTTGCAATTTGAATGCTATCCAACTACGGTGTCCTGCGCCATCCGGAAAGACACATCTTTGTTACTCTATGAGACGGTCATGTTAGACAAGAACGGTTTATGTAGATAGGATCTCATTAAATGGCTTATTTCAAGAAAAATAATTTTTACAATCGTCAATGTGTGAGAGTGCAGCATTAAAGGTTGTAAAACGGTATTATTTTTCGCATTTTCTCCTTCGTTCAGTAACATTTATACTTGTATGGTTTTGAAACCATTCAGGGGCATGGAAACCATATCGCGAAGAGCATCCGCTATGCCCGTCGTCATTAATTATTAGTCCACCCGTGTTTGGTGTTCGTCCCCTGTTGATTTGCGTTGCAATTTAAATTCGATCAAACTACGTAGTCCTGAACCATCCGGAACGAAACCTTTTCGTCACTCTATACATAAGAAAGATTTATATCCAAAGAATCTCAACAAATTACTCATTTCATGAAAAATAATTTTGGCCTTCGGTCAATGTGTGAGAGTGCAGCTTTAAAGGTTGTAAAACGCTAATATTTTTCGCATTTTCTCCTTCGTTCAGTAACATTTATACTTGTATGGTTTTGAAACCATTCAGGGGCATGGAAACCATATAGCGAAGAGCACCCGCCATGCCCGTCATCATTAAAAATTAGTCCCCCCGTGTTTGGTCTTCGTCCCCTGTTGTTTTGCGTTGCAATTTCTATTCGATCAAACTACGTAGTCCTGAACCATCAGGAACGTAACATTTTCGTCACTCTATACATAAGAAAGATTTATATCCAAAGTATCTCAACAAATTACTCATTTTATGAAAAATAATTTTGGCCTTCGGTCAATGTGTGAGAGTGCAGCTTTTAAGGTTGTAAATCGCTACTATTTTCCGCAATTTCTTGTGCATTTATAAACATTGTTTAAATGTCATTAGATAATTCAAGCCACAACGCGGAGAGCACCGGCCATATCCGTGATCATTGAATATTTGTTCCCTGCGCTTTGGCGTCGTCCCCGTTGTTTGAAGTTGCAATTTGAATGCTATCCAACTACGGTGTCCTGCGCCATCCGGAACGAAACATCTTTGTCAGTCTATGAGACGGTCATGTTAGAAAAGAACGGTTTATGTAGATAGGATCTCCACAAATGGCTCATTTCAAGAAAAATAATTTTTGCAATCGTCAATGTGTGAGAGTGCAGCTTTAAAGGTTGTAAAACGCTAATATTTTTCGCATTTTGTTGTCCATTTAGATGATAATTTAAGCAACAACGCGGAGAGCACCCGCCATATCCGTGATCATTGAAAAGTTTTCACTGCGTTTTGGCGTCGTCACCGTTGTTTTGAGTTGCAATTTGAATTCTAGCCAACTACGTTGTTCTGCGCCACGCGGAACGACACTTCTTCGTCACTCTATGAGACGGTCATGTTAGACAAGAACGGTCATCATTAAATATTAGTCCCCCCGTGTTTGGTCTTCGTCTCCTGTTGATTTGCGTTGCAATTTAAATTCGATCAAACTACCGGAACGAAACATTTTCGTCACTCTATACATAAGAAAGAATTATATCCAAAGTATCTCAACAAATTACTCATTTCATGAAAAATAATTTTGGCTTTCGGTTAATGTGTGAGAGTGCAGCTTTAAAGGTTGTAAAACGCAAATATTTTTCGCATTTTCTTGTCCATTTAGTTGATAATTCAAGCCATATCGCGGAGCGCACCCGATATATCCGTCATCACTGAATATCTGTCCCCCGCGTTTGGGCGTCGTGCCCGTTGATTTGCGTTACAATTTGAATTCTAGCCAACTACGTTGTTCTGCGCCACGCGGAACGACACTTCTTCGTCACTCTATGAGACGGTCATGTTAGACAAGAACGGTTTATGTAGAAAGGATCTCCACAAATGGCTTATTTCAAGAAAAATAATTTTTGCAATCGTCAATGTGTGAGAGTGCAGCTTTAAAGGTTGTGAAACTCATATATTTTTCGCATTTTCTCTTTCGTTCAGTAACATTTATACTTGTATGGTTTTGAAACCATTCAGGGGCATGGAAACCATATCGCGAAGAGCATCCGCTATGCCCGTCGTCATTAATTATTAGTCCACCCGTGTTTGGTCTTCGTCCCCTGTTGATTTGCGTTGCAATTTAAATTCGATCAAACTACGTAGTCCTGAACCATCCGGAACGAAAACTTTTCGTCACTCTATACATAAGAAAGATTTATATCCAAAGAATCTCAACAAATTACTCATTTCATGAAAAATAATTTTGGCCTTCGGTCAATGTGTGAGAGTGCAGCTTTAAAGGTTGTAAAACGCTAATATTTTTCGCATTTTCTCCTTCGTTCAGTAACATTTATACTTGTATGGTTTTGAAACCATTCAGGGGCATGGAAAGCATATCGCGAAGAGCACCCGCCATGCCCGTCATCATTAAAAATTAGTCCCCCCGTGTTTGGTCTTCGTCCCCTGTTGTTTTGCGTTGCAATTTCTATTCGATCAAACTACGTAGTCCTGAACCATCAGGAACGAAACATTTTCGTCACTCTATACATAAGAAAGATTTATATCCAAAGTATCTCAACAAATTACTCATTTTATGAAAAATAATTTTGGCCTTCGGTCAATGTGTGAGAGTGCAGCTTTTAAGGTTGTAAATCGCTACTATTTTCCGCAATTTCTTGTGCATTTATAAACATTGTTTAAATGTCATTAGATAATTCAAGCCACAACGCGGAGAGCACCGGCCATATCCGTGATCATTGAATATTTGTTCCCTGCGCTTTGGCGTCGTCCCCGTTGTTTGAAGTTGCAATTTGAATGCTATCCAACTACGGTGTCCTGCGCCATCCGGAAAGACACATCTTTGTCACTCTATGAGACGGTCATGTTAGACAAGAACGGTTTATGTAGATAGGATCTCATTAAATGGCTTATTTCAAGAAAAATAATTTTTACAATCGTCAATGTGTGAGAGTGCAGCATTAAAGGTTGTAAAACGCTAATATTTTTCGCATTTTCTCCTTCGTTCAGTAACATTTATACTTGTATGGTTTTGAAACCATTCAGGAGCATGGAAACCATATCGCGAAGAGCATCCGCTATGCCCGTCGTCATTAATTATTAGTCCACCCGTGTTTGGTCTTCGTCCCCTGTTGATTTGCGTTGCAATTTAAATTCGATCAAACTACGTAGTCCTGAACCATCCGGAACGAAACCTTTTCGTCACTCTATACATAAGAAAGATTTATATCCAAAAAATCTCAACAAATTACTCATTTCATGAAAAATAATTTTGGCCTTCGGTCAATGTGTGAGAGTGCAGCTTTAAAGGTTGTAAAACGCTAATATTTTTCGCATTTTCTCCTTCGTTCAGTAACATTTATACTTGTATGGTTTTGAAACCATTCAGGGGCATGGAAACCATATAGCGAAGAGCACCCGCCATGCCCGTCATCATTAAAAATTAGTCCCCCCGTGTTTGGTCTTCGTCCCCTGTTGTTTTGCGTTGCAATTTCTATTCGATCAAACTACGTAGTCCTGAACCATCAGGAACGAAACATTTTCGTCACTCTATACATAAGAAAGATTTATATCCAAAGTATCTCAACAAATTACTCATTTTATGAAAAATAATTTTGGCCTTCGGTCAATGTGTGAGAGTGCAGCTTTTAAGGTTGTAAATCGCTACTATTTTCCGCAATTTCTTGTGCATTTATAAACATTGTTTAAATGTCATTAGATAATTCAAGCCACAACGCGGAGAGCACCGGCCATATCCGTGATCATTGAATATTTGTTCCCTGCGCTTTGGCGTCGTCCCCGTTGTTTGAAGTTGCAATTTGAATGCTATCCAACTACGGTGTCCTGCGCCATCCGGAACGACACATCTTTGTCACTCTATGAGACGGTCATGTTAGACAAGAACGGTTTATGTAGATAGGATCTCATTAAATGGCTTATTTCAAGAAAAATAATTTTTACAATCGTCAATGTGTGATAGTGCAGCTTTAAAGGTTGTAAAACGCTAATATTTTTCGCATTTTCTCCTTCGTTCAGTAACATTTATACTTTTATGGCTTTGTTCGAAGCCATTCATGGGCACGGAAACCATATCGGGAAGAGCACCCGCCATGCCCGTCATCATTGAATATCAGTCCCCCCGTGTTTGGTCTTCGTCCCCTGTTGATTTGCGTTGCAATTTAAATTCGATCAAACTACGTAGTCCTGAACCATCCAGAACGAAACCTTTTCGTCACTCTATATATAAGAAAGATTTATATCCAAAGAATCTCAACAAATTGCCCTTTGATGAAAAATAATTTTGGCCTTCGGTCAATGTGTGAGAGTGCAGCTTTAAAGGTTGTAAAACGCTAATATTTTGCGCATTTTCTCCTTCGTTTAGTAACATTTATACTTTTTATGGCTTTGTTCGAAGCCATTCAGGGGCATGGAAAGCATATCGCGGAGAGCACCCGCCATGCCCGCCAGCATTGAATATCAGTCCCCCCGTGTTTGATCTTCGTCCCGTCAAACTACGTAGTCCTGGTTCATAACAAAGATTTTAATGCAAATTATCTCAACAAATTGCCCATTTGATGAAAAATAATTTTGGCCTTCGGTCAATGTGTGTGAGTGCAGCTTTAAAGGTTGTAAAACGCTTACATTTTTCGCATTTTCTCGTCCATTTAGTAACATTGTTTATGTTTCTTGAGATAATTCAAGCCACATCGCGGAGAGCACCCGATATATCCGTGATCATTGAATATTTGTTCCCAGCATTTTGGCGTCGTCCCCGTTGTTTTAAGTTGCAATTTGAACTCTATTCAACTACGGTGTCCTGCGCCATCCGGAACGACACATCTTTGTCACTCTATGAGACGGTCATGTAAGACAAGAACGGTTTTTGTAGAAAGGATCTCCACAAATGGCTCATTTCAAGAAAAATAATTTTTGCAATCGTCAATGTGTGAGAGTGCAGCTTTAAAAGTTGTGAAACTCTAATATTTTTCGCATTTTCTGCTTCGTTCAGTAACATTTATACTTGTATGGCTTTGTCCGAAACCATTCATGGGCATGGAAACCATATCGCAGAGAGCACCCGCCATGCCCGTCATCATTAAATATTAGTCCCCCCGTGTTTGGTCTTCGTCTCCTGTTGATTTGCGTTGCAATTTAAATTCGATCAAACTACCGGAACGAAACATTTTCGTTACTCGATACATAAGAAAGAATTATATCCAAAGTATCTCAACAAATTACTCATTTCATGAAAAATAATTTTGGCTTTCGGTTAATGTGTGAGAGTGCAGCTTTAAAGGTTGTAAAACGCAAATATTTTTCGCATTTCCTTGTCCATTTAGTTGATAATTCAAGCCATATCGCGGAGCGCACCCGATATATCCGTCATCACTGAATATCGATCAAACTTTACTTATAAGAAAGAATTATATCCAAAGTATCTCAACAAATTACTCATTTCATGAAAAATAATTTTGGCTTTCGGTTAATGTGTGAGAGTGCAGCTTTAAAGGTTGTAAAACGCAAATATTTTTCGCATTTTTTGTCCATTTAGTTGATAATTCAAGCCATATCGCGGAGCGCACCCGATATATCCGTCATCACTGAATATATGTCCCCCCCCCCCGTTGATTTGCGTTACAATTTGAATTCTAGCCAACTACGTTGTTCTGCGCCACGCGGAACGACACTTCTTCGTCACTCTATAAGACGGTCATGTTAGACAAGAACGGTTTATGTAGAAAGGATCTCCACAAATGGCTTATTTCAAGAAAAATAATTTTTGCAATCGTCAATGTGTGAGAGTGCAGCTTTAAAGGTTGTGAAACTCATATATTTTTCGCATTTTCTCCTTCGTTCAGTAACATTTATACTTGTATGGTTTTGAAACCATTCAGGGGCATGGAAACCATATAGCGAAGAGCACCCGCCATGCCCGTCATCATTAAAAATTAGTCCCCCCGTGTTTGGTCTTCGTCCCCTGTTGTTTTGCGTTGCAATTTGTATTCGATCAAACTACGTAGTCCTGAACCATCAGGAACGAAACATTTTCGTCACTCTATACATAAGAAAGATTTATATCCAAAGAATCTCAACAAATTACTCATTTTATGAAAAATAATTTAGGCCTTCGGTCAATGTGTGAGAGTGCAGCTTTTAAGGTTGTAAATCGCTACTATTTTCCGCAATTTCTTGTGCATTTATAAACATTGTTTAAATGTCATTAGATAATTCAAGCCACAACGCGGAGAGCACCGGCCATATCCGTGATCATTGAATATTTGTTCCCTGCGCTTTGGCGTCGTCCCCGTTGTTTGAAGTTGCAATTTGAATGCTATCCAACTACGGTGTCCTGCGCCATCCGGAACGACACATCTTTGTCACTCTATGAGACGGTCATGTTAGACAAGAACGGTTTATGTAGATAGGATCTCATTAAATGGCTTATTTCAAGAAAAATAATTTTTACAATCGTCAATGTGTGAGAGTGCAGCTTTAAAGGTTGTAAAACGCTAATATTTTTCGCATTTTCTCCTTCGTTCAGTAACATTTATACTTGTATGGTTTTGAAACCATTCAGGGGCATGGAAACCATATCGCGAAGAGCATCCGCTATGCCCGTCGTCATTAATTATTAGTCCACCCGTGTTTGGTCTTCGTCCCCTGTTGATTTGCGTTGCAATTTAAATTCGATCAAACTACGTAGTCCTGAACCATCCGGAACGAAACCTTTTCGTCACTCTATACATAAGAAAGATTTATATCCAAAGAATCTCAACAAATTACTCATTTCATGAAAAATAATTTTGGCCTTCGGTCAATGTGTGAGAGTGCAGCTTTAAAGGTTGTAAAACGCTAATATTTTTCGCATTTTCTCCTTCGTTCAGTAACATTTATACTTGTATGGTTTTGAAACCATTCAGGGGCATGGAAACCATATAGCGAAGAGCACCCGCCATGCCCGTCATCATTAAAAATTAGTCCCCCCGTGTTTGGTCTTCGTCCCCTGTTGTTTTGCGTTGCAATTTCTATTCGATCAAACTACGTAGTCCTGAACCATCAGGAACGAAACATTTTCGTCACTCTATACATAAGAAAGATTTATATCCAAAGTATCTCAACAAATTACTCATTTTATGAAAAATAATTTTGGCCTTCGGTCAATGTGTGAGAGTGCAGCTTTTAAGGTTGTAAATCGCTACTATTTTCCGCAATTTCTTGTGCATTTATAAACATTGTTTAAATGTCATTAGATAATTCAAGCCACAACGCGGAGAGCACCGGCCATATCCGTGATCATTGAATATTTGTTCCCTGCGCTTTGGCGTCGTCCCCGTTGTTTGAAGTTGCAATTTGAATGCTATCCAACTACGGTGTCCTGCGCCATCCGGAACGACACATCTTTGTCACTCTATGAGACGGTCATGTTAGACAAGAACGGTTTATGTAGATAGGATCTCATTAAATGGCTTATTTCAAGAAAAATAATTTTTACAATCGTCAATGTGTGATAGTGGAGCTTTAAAGGTTGTAAAACGCTAATATTTTTCGCATTTTCTCCTTCGTTCAGTAACATTTATACTTTTATGGCTTTGTTCGAAGCCATTCATGGGCATGGAAACCATATCGGGAAGAGCACCCGCCATGCCCGTCATCATTGAATATCAGTCCCCCCGTGTTTGGTCTTCGTCCCCTGTTGATTTGCGTTGCAATTTAAATTCGATCAAACTACGTAGTCCTGAACCATCCGGAACGAAACCTTTTCGTCACTCTATACATAAGAAAGATTTATATCCAAAGAATCTCAACAAATTGCCCTTTGATGAAAAATAATTTTGGCCTTCGGTCAATGTGTGAGAGTGCAGCTTTAAAGGTTGTAAAACGCTAATATTTTGCGCATTTTCTCCTTCGTTCAGTAACATTTATACTTTTTATGGCTTTGTTCGAAGCCATTCAGGGGCATGGAAAGCATATCGCGGAGAGCACCCGCCATGCCCGCCAGCATTGAATATCAGTCCCCCCGTGTTTGATCTTCGTCCCGTCAAACTACGTAGTCCTGGTTCATAAGAAAGATTTTAATGCAAATTATCTCAACAAATTGCCCATTTGATGAAAAATAATTTTGGCCTTCGGTCAATGTGTGTGAGTGCAGCTTTAAAGGTTGTAAAACGCTTACATTTTTCGCATTTTCTCGTCCATTTAGTAACATTGTTTATGTTTCTTGAGATAATTCAAGCCACATCGCGGAGAGCACCCGATATATCCGTGATCATTGAATATTTGTTCCCAGCATTTTGGCGTCGTCCCCGTTGTTTTAAGTTGCAATTTGAACTCTATTCAACTACGGTGTCCTGCGCCATCCGGAACGACACATCTTTGTCACTCTATGAGACGGTCATGTTAGACAAGAACGGTTTTTGTAGAAAGGATCTCCACAAATGGCTCATTTCAAGAAAAATAATTTTTGCAATCGTCAATGTGTGAGAGTGCAGCTTTAAAAGTTGTGAAACTCTAATATTTTTCGCATTTTCTGCTTCGTTCAGTAACATTTATACTTGTATGGCTTTGTCCGAAACCATTCATGGGCATGGAAACCATATCGCAGAGAGCACCCGCCATGCCCGTCATCATTAAATATTAGTCCCCCCGTGTTTGGTCTTCGTCTCCTGTTGATTTGCGTTGCAATTTAAATTCGATCAAACTACCGGAACGAAACATTTTCGTTACTCTATACATAAGAAAGAATTATATCCAAAGTATCTCAACAAATTACTCATTTCATGAAAAATAATTTTGGCTTTCGGTTAATGTGTGAGAGTGCAGCTTTAAAGGTTGTAAAACGCAAATATTTTTCGCATTTTCTTGTCCATTTAGTTGATAATTCAAGCCATATCGCGGAGCGCACCCGATATATCCGTCATCACTGAATATCGATCAAACTTTACTTATAAGAAAGAATTATATCCAAAGTATCTCAACAATTACTAATTTCATGAAAAATAATTTTGGCTTTCGGTTAATGTGTGAGAGTGCAGCTTTAAAGGTTGTAAAACGCAAATATTTTTCGCATTTTTTGTCCATTTAGTTGATAATTCAAGCCATATCGCGGAGCGCACCCGATATATCCGTCATCACTGAATATATGTCCCCCCCGTTGATTTGCGTTACAATTTGAATTCTAGCCAACTACGTTGTTCTGCGCCACGCGGAACGACACTTCTTCGTCACTCTATAAGACGGTCATGTTAGACAAGAACGGTTTATGTAGAAAGGATCTCCACAAATGGCTTATTTCAAGAAAAATAATTTTTGCAATCGTCAATGTGTGAGAGTGCAGCTTTAAAGGTTGTGAAACTCATATATTTTTCGCATTTTCTCCTTCGTTCAGTAACATTTATACTTGTATGGTTTTGAAACCATTCAGGGGCATGGAAACCATATAGCGAAGAGCACCCGCCATGCCCGTCATCATTAAAAATTAGTCCCCCCGTGTTTGGTCTTCGTCCCCTGTTGTTTTGCGTTGCAATTTGTATTCGATCAAACTACGTAGTCCTGAACCATCAGGAACGAAACATTTTCGTCACTCTATACATAAGAAAGATTTATATCCAAAGTATCTCAACAAATTACTCATTTTATGAAAAATAATTTAGGCCTTCGGTCAATGTGTGAGAGTGCAGCTTTTAAGGTTGTAAAACGCTACTATTTTCCGCAATTTCTTGTGCATTTATAAACATTGTTTAAATGTCATTAGATAATTCAAGCCACAACGCGGAGAGCACCCGCCATGCCCGTCAGCATTGAATATTTGTTCCCTGCGCTTTGGCGTCGTCCCCGTTGTTTGAAGTTGCAATTTGAATGCTATCCAACTACGGTGTCCTGCGCCATCCGGAACGACACATCTTTGTCACTCTATGAGACGGTCATGTTAGACAAGAACGGTTTATGTAGATAGGATCTCATTAAATGGCTTATTTCAAGAAAAATAATTTTTACAATCGTCAATGTGTGAGAGTGCAGCTTTAAAGGTTGTAAAACGCTAATATTTTTCGCATTTTCTCCTTCGTTCAGTAACATTTATACTTGTATGGTTTTGAAACCATTCAGGGGCATGGAAACCATATCGCGAAGAGCATCCGCTATGCCCGTCGTCATTAATTATTAGTCCACCCGTGTTTGGTCTTCGTCCCCTGTTGATTTGCGTTGCAATTTAAATTCGATCAAACTACGTAGTCCTGAACCATCCGGAACGAAACCTTTTCGTCACTCTATACATAAGAAAGATTTATATCCAAAGAATCTCAACAAATTACTCATTTCATGAAAAATAATTTTGGCCTTCGGTCAATGTGTGAGAGTGCAGCTTTAAAGGTTGTAAAACGCTAATATTTTTCGCATTTTCTCCTTCGTTCAGTAACATTTATACTTGTATGGTTTTGAAACCATTCAGGGGCATGGAAACCATATAGCGAAGAGCACCCGCCATGCCCGTCATCATTAAAAATTAGTCCCCCCGTGTTTGGTCTTCGTCCCCTGTTGTTTTGCGTTGCAATTTCTATTCGATCAAACTACGTAGTCCTGAACCATCAGGAACGAAACATTTTCGTCACTCTATACATAAGAAAGATTTATATCCAAAGTATCTCAACAAATTACTCATTTTATGAAAAATAATTTTGGCCTTCGGTCAATGTGTGAGAGTGCAGCTTTTAAGGTTGTAAATCGCTACTATTTTCCGCAATTTCTTGTGCATTTATAAACATTGTTTAAATGTCATTAGATAATTCAAGCCACAACGCGGAGAGCACCGGCCATATCCGTGATCATTGAATATTTGTTCCCTGCGCTTTGGCGTCGTCCCCGTTGTTTGAAGTTGCAATTTGAATGCTATCCAACTACGGTGTCCTGCGCCATCCGGAACGACACATCTTTGTCACTCTATGAGACGGTCATGTTAGACAAGAACGGTTTATGTAGATAGGATCTCATTAATTGGCTTATTTCAAGAAAAATAATTTTTACAATCGTCAATGTGTGATAGTGCAGCTTTAAAGGTTGTAAAACGCTAATATTTTTCGCATTTTCTCCTTCGTTCAGTAACATTTATACTTTTATGGCTTTGTTCGAAGCCATTCATGGGCATGGAAACCATATCGGGAAGAGCACCCGCCATGCCCGTCATCATTGAATATCAGTCCCCCCCGTGTTTGGTCTTCGTCCCCTGTTGATTTGCGTTGCAATTTAAATTCGATCAAACTACGTAGTCCTGAACCATCCGGAACGAAACCTTTTCGTCACTCTATACATAAGAAAGATTTATATCCAAAGTATCTCAACAAATTACTCATTTTATGAAAAATAATTTTGGCCTTCGGTCAATGTGTGAGAGTGCAGCTTTTAAGGTTGTAAAACGCTACTATTTTCCGCAATTTCTTGTGCATTTATAAACATTGTTTAAATGTCATTAGATAATTCAAGCCACAACGCGGAGAGCACCGGCCATATCCGTGATCATTGAATATTTGTTCCCTGCGCTTTGGCGTCGTCCCCGTTCTTTGAAGTTGCGATTTGAATTCTATCCATCTACGGTGTCCTGCGCCATCCGGAACGACACATCTTTGTCACACTATGAGACGGTCATGTTAGACAAGAACGGTTTATGTAGATAGGATCTAATTAAATGGCTTATTTCAAGAAAAATAATTTTTGCAATCGTCAATGTGTGAGAGTGCAGCTTTAAAGGTTGTAAAACGCTAATATTTTTCGCATTTTCTCCTTCGTTCAGTAACATTTATACTTGTATGGCTTTGTCCGAAACCATTCAGGGGCATGGAAACCATATCGCAGAGAGCACCCGCCATGCCCGTCATCATTAAATATTAGTCCCCCCGTGTTTGGTCTTCGTCTCCTGTTGATTTGCGTTGCAATTTAAATTCGATCAAACTACCGGAACGAAACCTTTTCGTCACTCTATACATAAGAAAGAATTATATCCAAAGTATCTCAACAAATTACTCATTTCATGAAAAATAATTTTGGCTTTCGGTTAATGTGTGAGAGTGCAGCTTTAAAGGTTGTAAAACGCAAATATTTTTCGCATTTTCTTGTCCATTTAGTTGATAATTCAAGCCATATCGCGGAGCGCACCCAATATATCAGTCATCACTGAATATCGATCAAACTTTACTTATAAGAAAGAATTATATCCAAAGTATCTCAACAATTACTCATTTCATGAAAAATAATTTTGGCTTTCGGTTAATGTGTGAGAGTGCAGCTTTAAAGGTTGTAAAACGCAAATATTTTTCGCATTTTCTTGTCCATTTAGTTGATAATTCAAGCCATATCGCGGAGCGCACCCGATATATCCGTCATCACTGAATATCTGTCCCCCGCGTTTGGGCGTCGTGCCCGTTGATTTGCGTTACAATTTGAATTCTAGCCAACTACGTTGTTCTGCGCCACGCGGAACGACACTTCTTCGTCACTCTATAAGACGGTCATGTTAGACAAGAACGGTTTATGTAGAAAGGATCTCCACAAATGGCTTATTTCAAGAAAAATAATTTTTGCAATCGTCAATGTGTGAGAGTGCAGCTTTAAAGGTTGTGAAACTCATATATTTTTCGCATTTTCTCTTTCGTTCAGTAACATTTATACTTGTATGGTTTTGAAACCATTCAGGGGCATGGAAACCATATCGCGAAGAGCATCCGCTATGCCCGTCGTCATTAAATATTAGTCCACCCGTGTTTGGTCTTCGTCCCCTGTTGATTTGCGTTGCAATTTAAATTCGATCAAACTACGTAGTCCTGAACCATCCGGAACGAAACCTTTTCGTCACTCTATACATAAGAAAGATTTATATCCAAAGAATCTCAACAAATTACTCATTTTATGAAAAATAATTTTGGACTTCGGTCAATGTGTGAGAGTGCAGTTTGAAAGGTTGTAAAACGCTAATATTTTTCGCATTTTCTCCTTCGTTCAGTAACATTTATACTTGTATGGTTTTGAAACCATTCAGGGGCATGGAAACCATATAGCGAAGAGCACCCGCCATGCCCGTCATCATTAAAAATTAGTCCCCCCGTGTTTGGTCTTCGTCCCCTGTTGTTTTGCGTTGCAATTTCTATTCGATCAAACTACGTAGTCCTGAACCATCAGGAACGAAACATTTTCGTCACTCTATACATAAGAAAGATTTATATCCAAAGTATCTCAACAAATTACTCATTTTATGAAAAATAATTTTGGCCTTCGGTCAATGTGTGAGAGTGCAGCTTTTAAGGTTGTAAAACGCTACTATTTTCCGCAATTTCTTGTGCATTTATAAACATTGTTTAAATGTCATTAGATAATTCAAGCCACAACGCGGAGAGCACCGGCCATATCCGTGATCATTGAATATTTGTTCCCTGCGCTTTGGCGTCGTCCCCGTTCTTTGAAGTTGCAATTTGAATTCTATCCAACTACGGTGTCCTGCGCCATCCGGAACGACACATCTTTGTCACTCTATGAGACGGTTGTAAAACGCTAATATTGTTCGCATTTTCTCCTTCGTTCAGTAACATTTATACTTTTTATGGCTTTGTTCGAAGCCATTCAGGGGCATGGAAAGCATATCGCGGAGAGCACCCGCCATGCCCGTCAGTCCCCCGTGTTTGATCTTCGTCCCGTCAAACTACGTATTCCTGGTTCATAAGAAAGATTTTAATGCAAATAATCTCAACAAATTGCTCATTTGATGAAAAATAATATTGGCCTTCGGTCAATGTGTGAGAGTGCAGCTTTAAAGGTTGTAAAACGCTTACATTTTTCGCATTTTCTTGTCCATTTAGTAACATTGTTTATGTTTCTTGAGATAATTCAATCCACATCGCGGAGAGCACCCGATATATCCGTGATCTTTGAATATTTGTTCCCAGCATTTTGGCGTCGTCACCGTTGTTTTAAGTTGCAATTTGAACTCTATTCAACTACGGTGTCCTGCGCCACCCGGAACGACACATCTTTGTCACTCTATGAGACGGTCATGTTAGAAAAGAACGGTTTATGTAGATAGGATCTCCACAAATGGCTCATTTCAAGAAAAATAATTTTTGCAATCGTCAATGTGTGAGAGTGCAGCTTTAAAGGTTGTAAAACGCTAATATTTTTCGCATTTTCTCCTTCGTTCAGTAACATTTATACTTTTATGGCTTTGTTCGAAGCCATTCAGGGGCATGGAAACCATATCGGGAAGAGAACCCGCCATGCCCGTCATCATTGAATATCAGTCCCTCCGTGTTTGGTCTCCTCCCCTGTTGATTTGCGTTGCAATTTAAATTCGATCAAACTACGTTGTCCTGAACCATCCAGAACGAAGTATTTTCGTCACTTATACATAAGAAAGATTTATATGCTAAGTACCTCAACAAATTGCCCATTTGATGAAAAATAATTTTGGCCTTCGGTCAATGTGTGAGAGTGCAGCTTTAAAGGTTGTAAAACGCTAATATTTTTCGCATTTTCTCCTTCGTTCAGTAACATTTATACTTTTTATGGCTTTGTTCGAAGCCAATCAGGGGCATGGAAAGCATATCGCGGAGAGCACCCGCCATGCCCGTCAGCATTGAATATCAGTCCACCCGTGTTTGATCTTCGTCCCGTCAAACTACGTAGTCCTGGTTCATAAGAAAGATTTTTATGCAAATTATCTCAACAAATTGCTCATTTGATGAAAAATAATTTTGGCCTTCGGTCAATGTGTGAGAGTGCAGCTTTTAAGGTTGTAAAACGCTTACATTTTTCGCATTTTTCTTGTCCATTTAGTAACATTGTTTATGTTTCTTGAGATAATTCAAGCCACATCGCGGAGAGCACCCGATATATCCGTGATCATTGAATATTTGTTCCCAGCATTTTGGCGTCGTCCCCGTTGTTTTAAGTTGCAATTTGAACTATTTTCAACTACGGTGTCCTGCGCCATCCGGAACGACACATCTTTGTCACTCTATGAGACGGTCATGTTAGAAAAGAACGGTTTATGTAGATAGGATCTCCACAAATGGCTCATTTCAAGAAAATAATTTTTGCAATCGTCAATGTGTGAGAGTGCAGCTTTAAAGGTTGTAAAACGCTAATATTTTTCGCATTTTGTTGTCCATTTAGATGATAATTTAAGCAACATCGCGGAGAGCATCGGCCATATCCGTGATCATTGAATATTTGTTCACTGCGTTTTGGCGTCGTCACCGTTATTTTGAGTTGCAATTTGAATTCTAGCCAACTACGGTGTCCTGCGCCAGTTGCAATTTGAATTCTATCCAACTACGGTGTCCTGCGCCATCCGGAACGACACATCTTTGTCACTCTATGAGACGGTCATGTTAGAAAAGAACGGTTTATGTAGATAGGATCTCCACAAATGGCTCATTTCAAGAAAAATAATTTTTGCAATCTCCCATGTGTGAGAGTGCAGCTTTAAAAGTTGTGAAACTCTAATATTTTTCGCATTTTCTCCTTCGTTCAGTAACATTTATATTTGTATGGCTTTGTCTGAAACCATTCAGGGGCATGGAAACCATATCGCAGAGAGCACCCGCCATGCCCGTCATCATTAAATATTAGTCCCCCCGTGTTTGGTCTTCGTCTCCTGTTGATTTGCGTTGCAATTTAAATTCGATCAAACTAACGGAACGAAAATTTTTCGTCACTCTATACATAAGAAAGAATTATATCCAAAGTATCTCAACAAATTACTCATTTCATGAAAAATAATTTTGGCTTTCGGTTAATGTGTGAGAGTGCAGCTTTAAAGGTTGTAAAACGCAAATATTTTTCGCATTTTCTTGTCCATTTAGTTGATAATTCAAGCCATATCGCGGAGAGCACCCGATATTTCAGTCATCACTGAATATCGATCAAACTTTACTTATAAGAAAGAATTATATCCAAAGTATCTCAACAATTACTCATTTCATGAAAAATAATTTTGGCTTTCGGTTAATGTGTGAGAGTGCAGCTTTAAAGGTTGTAAAACGCAAATATTTTTCGCATTTTCTTGTCCATTTAGTTGATAATTCAAGCCATATCGCGGAGAGCACCCGATATATCCGTCATCACTGAATATCTGTCCCCCGCGTTTGGGCGTCGTGCCCGTTGATTTGCGTTATAATTTGAATTCTAGACAACTACGTTGTTCTGCGCCACGCGAAACGACACTTCTTCGTCACTCTATGAGACGGTCATGTTAGACAAGAACGGTTTATGTAGAAAGGATCTCCACAAATGGCTTATTTCAAGAAAAATAATTTTTGCAATCGTCAATGTGTGAGAGTGCAGTTTTTAAGGTTGTGAAACTCATATATTTTTCGCATTTTCTCTTTCGTTCAGTAACATTTATACTTGTATGGTTTTGAAACCATTCAGGGGCATGGAAACCATATCGCGAAGAGCATCCGCTATGCCCGTCGTCATTAAATATTAGTCCACCCGTGTTTGGTCTCCGTCCCCTGTTGATTTGCGTTGTAATTTAAATTCGATCAAACTACGTAGTCCTGAACCATCCAGAACGAAACATTTTCGTCACTCTATACATAAGAAAGATTTATATCCAAAGAATCTCAACAAATTACTCATTTCATGAAAAATAATTTTGGCCTTCGGTCTATGTGTGAGAGTGCAGCTTTTAAGGTTGTAAAACGCTAATATTTTTCGCAATTTCTTGTGCATTTATAAACATTGTTTAAATGTCATTAGATAATTCAAGCCACAACGCGGAGAGCACCGGCCAAATCCGTGATCATTGAATATTTGTTCCCTGCGCTTTTGGTGTCGTCCCCGTTGTTTGAAGTTGCAATTTGAATTCTATCCAACTACGGTGTCCTGCGCCATCCGGAACGACACATCTTTGTCACTCTATGAGACGGTCATGTTAGACAAGAACGGTTTATGTAGATAGGATCTCATTAAATGGCTTATTTCAAGAAAAATAATTTTTGCAATCGTCAATGTGTGAGAGTGCAGCTTTAAAGGTTGTAAAACGCTAATATTTTTCGCATTTTCTCCTTCGTTCAGTAACATTTATACTTTTATGGCTTTGTTCGAAGGCATTCAGGGGCATGGAAACCATATCGGGAAGAGCACCCGCCATGCCCGTCATCATTGAGTATCAGTCCCCCCGTGTTTGGTCTTCCTCCCCTGTTGATTTGCGTTGCAATTTAAATTCGATCAAACTACGTTGTCCTGAACCATCCAGAACGAAGTATTTTCGTCACTCTATACATAAGAAAGATTTATATGCTAAGTATCTCAACAAATTGCCCATTTGATGAAAAATAATTTTGGCCGATTTATGTAGATAGGATCTCCACAAATGGCTCATTTCAAGAACAATAATTTTTGCAATCGTCAATGTGTGAGAGTGCAGCTTTAAAGGTTGTAAAACGCAAATTTTTTTCGCATTTTGTTGTCCATTTAGATGATAATTTAAGCAACATCGCGGAGAGCACCGGCCATATCCGTGATCATTGAATATTTGTTCACTGCGTTTTGGCGTCTTCACCGTTGTTTTGAGTTGCAATTTGAATTCTAGCCAACTACGGTGTCCTGCGCCAGTTGAAATTTGAATTCTATCCAACTACGGTGTCCTGCGCCATCCGGAACGACACAACTTTGTCACTATATGAGACGGTCATGTTAGACAAGAACGGTTTTTGTAGAAAGGATCTCCACAAATGGCTCATTTCAAGAAAAATAATATTTGCAATCTCCAATGTGTGAGAGTGCAGCTTTAAAAGTTGTGAAACTCTAATATTTTTCGCATTTTCTCCTTCGTTCAGTAACATTTATACTTGTATGGCTTTGTCCGAAACCATTCAGGGGCATGGAAACCATATCGCAGAGAGCACCCGCCATGCCCGTCATCATTAAATATTAGTCCCCCCGTGTTTGGTCTTCGTCTCCTGTTGATTTGCGTTGCAATTTAAATTCGATCAAACTACGTTGTCCTGAACCATCCAGAACGAAGTATTTTCGTCACTCTATACATAAGAAAGATTTATATGCTAAGTATCTCAACAAATTGCCCATTTGATGAAAAATAATTGTGGCCGGTTTATGTAGATAGGATCTCCACAAATGGCTCATTTCAAGAAAAATAATTTTTGCAATCGTCAATGTGTGAGAGTGCATCTTTAAAGGTTGTAAAACGCTAATATTTTTCGCATTTTCTCCTTCGTTCAGTAACATTTATACTTGTATGGTTTTGAAACCATTCAGGGGCATGGAAACCATATAGCGAAGAGCATCCGCCATGCCCGTCATCATTAAAAATTAGTCCCCCCGTGCTTGGTCTTCGTCCCCTGTTGTTTTGCGTTGCAATTTGTATTTGATCAAACTACGTAGTCCTGAACCATCAGGAACGAAACATTTTCGTCACTCTATACATGAGAAAGATTTATATCCAAAGTATCTCAACAAATTACTCATTTTATGAAAAATAATTTTGGCCTTCGGTCAATGTGTGAGAGTGCATCTTTTAAGGTTGTAAAACGCTAATATTTTCCGCAATTTCTTGTGCATTTATAAACATTGTTTAAATGTCATTAGATAATTCAAGCCACAACGCGGAGAGCACCGGCCATATCCGTGATCATTGAATATTTGTTCCCTGCGCTTTGGCGTCGTCCCCGTTGTTTGAAGTTGCAATTTGAATTCTATCCAACTACGGTGTCCTTTGCCATCCGGAACGACACATCTTTGTCACTCTATGAGACGGTCATGTTAGACAAGAACGGTTTATGTAGATAGGATCTCATTAAATGGCTTATTTCAAGAAAAATAATTTTTGCAATCGTCAATGTGTGAGAGTGCAGCTTTAAAGGTTGTAAAACGCTAATACTTTTCGTATTTTCTCCTTCGTTCAGTAACATTTATACTTTTATGGCTTTGTTCGAAGGCATTCAGGGGCATGGAAACCATATCGGGAAGAGCACCCGCCATGCCCGTCATCATTGAATATCAGTCCCCCCGTGTTTGGTCTTCCTCCCCTGTTGATTTGCGTTTCAATTTAAATTCGATCAAACTACGTTGTCCTGAACCATCCAGAACGAAGTATTTTCGTCACTCTATACATAAGAAAGATTTATATGCTAAGTATCTCAACAAATTGCCCATTTGATGAAAAATAATTTTGGCCTTCGGTCAATGTGTGAGAGTGCAGCTTTAAAGGTTGTAAAACGCTAATATTTTTCGCATTTTCTCCTTCGTTCAGTAACATTTATACTTTTTATGGCTTTGTTCGAAGCCATTCAGGGGCATGGAAAGCATATCGCGGAGAGCACCCGCCATGCCCGTCAGTCCCCCGTGTTTGATCTTCGTCCCGTCAAACTACGTATTCCTAGTTCATAAGAAAGATTTTTATGCAAATAATCTCAACAAATTGCTCATTTGATGAAAAATAATATTGGCCTTCGGTAAATGTGTGAGAGTGCAGCTTTAAAGGTTGTAAAACGCTTACATTTTTCGCATTTTCTTGTCCATTTAGTAACATTGTTTATGTTTCTTGAGATAATTCAAGCCACATCGCGGAGAGCACCCGATATATCCGTGATCATTGAATATTTGTTCCCAGCATTTTGGCGTCGTCCCCGTTGTTTTAAGTTGCAATTTGAACTCTATTCAACTACGGTGTCCTGCGCCACCCGGAACGACACATCTTTGTCACTCTATGAGACGGTCATGTTAGAAAAGAACGGTTTGTGTAGATAGGATCTCCACAAATGGCTCATTTCAAGAAAAATAATTTTTGCAATCGTCAATGTGTGAGAGTGCAGCTTTAAAGGTTGTAAAACGCTAATATTTTTCGCATTTTGTTGTCCATTTAGATGATAATTTAAGCAACATCGCGGAGAGCACCGGCCATATCCGTGATCATTGAATATTTGTTCACTGCGTTTTGGCGTCGTCCCCGTTGTTTTGAGTTGCAATTTGAATTCTAGCCAACTACGGTGTCCTGCGCCATCCGGAACGACACAACTTTTTCATTATATGAGACGGTCATATTAGACAAGAACGGTTTTTGTAGAAAGGATCTCCACAAATGGCTCATTTCAAGAAAAATAATTTTTTGCAATCTCCAATGTGTGAGAGTGCAGCTTTAAAAGTTGTGAAACTCTAATATTTTTCGCATTTTCTCCTTCGTTCAGTAACATTTATACTTGTATGGCTTTGTCCGAAACCATTCAGGGGCATGGAAACCATATCGCAGAGAGTACCCGCCATGCCCGTCATCATTAAATATTAGTCCCCCCGTGTTTGGTCTTCGTCTCCTGTTGATTTGCGTTGCAATTTAAATTCGATCAAACTACCGGAACGAAACATTTTCGTCACTCTATACATAAGAAAGAATTATATCCAAAGTATCTCAACAAATTACTCATTTCATGAAAAATAATTTTGGCTTTCGGTTAATGTGTGAGAGTGCAGCTTTAAAGGTTGTAAAACGCAAATATTTTTCGCATTTTCTTGTCCATTTAGTTGATAATTCAAGCCATATCGCGGAGCGCACCCGATATATCCGTCATCACTGAATATCTGTCCCCCGCGTTTGGGCGTCGTGCCCGTTGATTTGCGTTACAATTTGAATTCAAGCCAACCACGTTGTTCTGCGCCACGCGGAACGACACTTCTTCGTCACTCTATGAGACGGTCATGTTAGACAAGAACGGTTTATGTAGAAAGGATCTCCACAAATGGCTTATTTCAAGAAAAATAATTTTTGCAATCGTCAATGTGTGAGAGTGCAGCTTTAAAGGTTGTGAAACTCATATATGTTTCGCATTTTCTCTTTCGTTCAGTAACATTTATACCTGTATGGTTTTGAAACCATTCAGGGGCATGGAAACCATATCGCGAAGAGCATCCGCCATGCCCGTCGTCATTAAATATTAGTCCACCCGTGTTTGGTCTTCGTCCCCTGTTGATTTGCGTTGCAATTTAAATTCGATCAAACTACGTAGTCCTGAACCATTCGGAACGAAACCTTTTCGTCACTCTATACATAAGAAAGATTTATATCCTAAGAATCTCAACAAATTACCCATTTCATGAAAAATAATTTTGGCATTCGGTCAATGTGTGAGAGTGCAGCTTTTAAGGTTGTAAAACGCTAATATTTTTCGCATTTTCTCCTTCGTTCAGTAACATTTATACTTGTATGGTTTTGAAACCATTCAGGGGCATGGAAACCATATCGCGAAGAGCATCCGCCATGCCCGTCGTCTTAAATATTAGTCCACCCGTGTTTGGTCTTCCTCCCCTGTTGATTTGCGTTGCAATTTAAATTCGATCAAACTACGTTGTCCTGAACCATCCAGAACGAAGTATTTTCGTCACTCTATACATAAGAAAGATTTATATGCTAAGTATCTCAACAAATTGCCCTTTGATGAAAAATAATTTTGGCCTTCGGTCAATGTGTGAGAGCGCAGCTTTAAAGGTTGTAAAACGCTAATATTTTGCGCATTTTCTCCTTCGTTCAGTAACATTTATACTTTTGATGTCTTTGTTCGAAGCCATTCAGGGGCATGGAAAGCATATCGCGGAGAGCACCCGCCATGCCCGTCAGCATTGAATATCAGTCCCCCCGTGTTTGATCTTCGTCCCGTCAAACTACGTAGTCCTGGTTCATAAGAAAGATTTTAATGCAAATTATCTCAACAAATTGCTCATTTGATATAAAATAATTTTGGCCTTCGGTCAACGCTTACATTTTTCGCATTTTCTTGTCCATTTAGTAACATTGTTTATGTTTCTTGAGATAATTCAAGCCACATCGCGGAGAGCACCCGATATATCCGTGATCATTGAATATTTGTTCCCAGCATTTTGGCGTCGTCCCCGTTGTTTTAAGTTGCAATTTGAACTCTATTCAACTACGGTGTCCTGCGCCATCCGGAACGACACATCTTTGTCAGTCTATGAGACGGTCATGTTAGAAAAGAACGGTTTATGTAGATAGGATCTCCACAAATGGCTCATTTCAAGAAAAATAATTTTTGCAATCGTCAATGTGTGACAGTGCAGCTTTAAAGGTTGTAAAACGCTAATATTTTCGCATTTTGTTGTCCATTTAGATGATAATTCAAGCCACAACGCGGAGAGCACCGGCCATATCCGTGATCATTGAATATTTGTTCCCAGCATTTTGGCGTCGTCCCCGTTGTTTGAAGTTGCAATTTGAATTCTATCCAACCACGGTGTCCTGCGCCATCCGGAACGACACATCTTTGTCACTCTATGAGACGGTCATGTTAGACAAGAACTGTTTATGTAGATAGGATCTCATTAAATGGCTTATTTCAAGAAAAAAAAATTTGCAACCGTCAATGTGTGAGAGTGCAGCTTTAAAGGTTGTAAAACGCTAATATTTTTCGCATTTTCTCCTTCGTTCAGTAACATTTATACTGTTATGGCTTTGTTGGAAGCCATTCAGGGGCATGGAAACCATATCGGGAAGAGCACCCGCCATGCCCGTCATCATTGAATATCAGTCCCCCCGTGTTTGGTCTTCCTCCCCTGTTGATTTGCGTTGCAATTTAAATTCGATCAAACTACGTTGTCCTGAACCATCCAGAACGAAGTATTTTCGTCACTCTATACATAAGAAAGATTTATATGCTAAGTATCTCAACAAATTGCCCATTTGATGAAAAATAATTTTGGCCTTCGGTCAATGTGTGAGAGTGCAGATTTAAAGGTTGTAAAACGCTAATATTTTGCGCATTTTCTCCTTCGTTCAGTAACATTTATACTTTTTATGTCTTTGTTCAAAGCCATTCAGGGGCATGGAAAGCATATCGCGGAGAGCACCCGCCATGCCCGTCAGTCCCCCGTGTTTGATCTTCGTCCCGTCAAACTACGTATTCCTAGTTCATAAGAAAGATTTTTATGCAAATAATCTCAACAAATTGCTCATTTGATGAAAAATAATATTGGCCTTCGGTAAATGTGTGAAAGTGCAGCTTTAAAGGTTGTAAAACGCTTACATTTTTCGCATTTTCTTGTCCATTTAGTAACATTGTTTATGTTTCTTGAGATAATTCAAGCCACATCGCGGAGAGCACCCGATATATCCGTGATCATTGAATATTTGTTCCCTGCGCTTTGGCGTCGTCCCCGTTGTTTGAAGTTGCAATTTCAATGCTATCCAACTACGGTGTCCTGCGCCATCCGGAACGACACATCTTTGTCACTCTATGAGACGGTCATATTAGACAAGAACGGTTTATGTAGATAGGATCTCATTAAATGGCTTATTTCAAGAAAAATAATTTTTACAATCGTCAATGTGTGAGAGTGCAGCTTTAAAGGTTGTAAAACGCTAATATTTTTCGCATTTTCTCCTTCGTTCAGTAACATTTATACTTGTATGGTTTTGAAACCATTCAGGGGCATGGAAACCATATAGCGAAGAGCACCCGCCATGCCCGTCATCATTAAAAATTAGTCCCCCCGTGTTTGGTCTTCGTCCCCTGTTGTTTTGCGTTGCAATTTGTATTCGATCAAACTACGTAGTCCTGAACCATCAGGAACGAAACATTTTCGTCACTCTATACATAAGAAAGATCTATATCCAAAGTATCTCAACAAATTACTAATTTTATGAAAAATAATTTTGGCCTTCGGTCAATGTGTGAGAGTGCAGCTTTTAAGGTTGTAAAACGCTACTATTTTCCGCAATTTCTTGTGCATTTATAAACATTGTTTAAATGTCATTAGATAATTCAAGCCACAACGCGGAGAGCACCGGCCATATCCGTGATCATTGAATATTTGTTCCCTGCGCTTTGGCGTCGTCCCCGTTGTTTGAAGTTGCAATTTGAATGCTATCCAACTACGGTGTCCTGCGCCATCCGGAACGACACATCTTTGTCACTCTATGAGACGGTCATGTTAGACAAGAACGGTTTATGTAGATAGGATCTCATTAAATGGCTTATTTCAAGAAAAATAATTTTTACAATCGTCAATGTGTGAGAGTGCAGCTTTAAAGGTTGTAAAACGCTAATATTTTTCGCATTTTCTCCTTCGTTCAGTAACATTTATACTTGTATGGTTTTGAAACCATTCAGGGGCATGGAAACCATATCGCGAAGAGCAACCGCTATGCCCGTCGTCATTAATTATTAGTCCACCCGTGTTTGGTCTTCGTCCCCTGTTGATTTGCGTTGCAATTTAAATTCGATCAAACTACGTAGTCCTGAACCATCCGGAACGAAACCTTTTCGTCACTCTATACATAAGAAAGATTTATATCCAAAGAATCTCAACAAATTACTCATTTCATGAAAAATAATTTTGGCCTTCGGTCAATGTGTGAGAGTGCAGCTTTAAAGGTTGTAAAACGCTAATATTTTTCGCATTTTCTCCTTCGTTCAGTAACATTTATACTTGTATGGCTTTGAAACCATTCAGGGGCATGGAAACCATATAGCGAAGAGCACCCGCCATGCCCGTCATCATTAAAAATTAGTCCCCCCGTGTTTGGTCTTCGTCCCCTGTTGTTTTGCGTTGCAATTTCTATTCGATCAAACTACGTAGTCCTGAACCATCAGGAACGAAACATTTTCGTCACTCTATACATAAGAAAGATTTATATCCAAAGTATCTCAACAAATTACTCATTTTATGAAAAATAATTTTGGCCTTCGGTCAATGTGTGAGAGTGCAGCTTTTAAGGTTGTAAATCGCTACTATTTTCCGCAATTTCTTGTGCATTTATAAACATTGTTTAAATGTCATTAGATAATTCAAGCCACAACGCGGAGAGCACCGGCCATATCCGTGATCATTGAATATTTGTTCCCTGCGCTTTGGCGTCGTCCCCGTTGTTTGAAGTTGCAATTTGAATGCTATCCAACTACGGTGTCCTGCGCCATCCGGAACGACACATCTTTGTCACTCTATGAGACGGTCATGTTAGACAAGAACGGTTTTTGTAGATAGGATCTCATTAAATGGCTTATTTCAAGAAAAATAATTTTTACAATCGTCAATGTGTGATAGTGCAGCTTTAAAGGTTGTAAAACGCTAATATTTTTCGCATTTTCTCCTTCGTTCAGTAACATTTATACTTTTATGGCTTTGTTCGAAGCCATTCATGGGCATGGAAACCATATCGGGAAGAGCACCCGCCATGCCCGTCATCATTGAATATCAGTCCCCCCGTGTTTGATCTTCGTCCCGTCAAACTACGTAGTCCTGGTTCATAAGAAAGATTTTAATGCAAATTATCTCAACAAATTGCCCATTTGATGAAAAATAATTTTGGCCTTCGGTCAATGTGTGTGAGTGCAGCTTTAAAGGTTGTAAAACGCTTACATTTTTCGCATTTTCTCGTCCATTTAGTAACATTGTTTATGTTTCTTGAGATAATTCAAGCCACATCGCGGAGAGCACCCGATATATCCGTTCCCAGCATTTTGGCGTCGTCCCCGTTGTTTTAAGTTGCAATTTGAACATCTATTCAACTACGGTGTCCTGCGCCATCCGGAACGACACATCTTTGTCACTCTATGAGACGGTCATGTTAGACAAGAACGGTTTTTGTAGAAAGGATCTCCACAAATGGCTCATTTCAAGAAAAATAATTTTTGCAATCGTCAATGTGTGAGAGTGCAGCTTTAAAAGTTGTGAAACTCTAATATTTTTCGCATTTTCTCCTTCGTTCAGTAACATTTATACTTGTATGGTTTTGAAACCATTCAGGGGCATGGAAACCATATCGCGAAGAGCATCCGCTATGCCCGTCGTCATTAAATATCAGTCCCCCCGTGTTTGGTCTTCCTCCCCTGTTGATTTGCGTTGCAATTTAAATTCGATCAAACTACGTAGTCCTGAACCATCCAGAACGAAGTATTTTCGTCACTCTATACATAAGAAAGATTTATATGCTAAGTATCTCAACAAATTGCCCATTTGATGAAAAAAAATTTTGGTCTTCGGTCAATGTGTGAGAGTGCAGCTTTAAAGGTTGTAAAACGCTAATATTTTTCGCATTTTCTCCTTCGTTCAGTAACATTTATACTTGTATGGTTTTGAAACCATTCAGGGGCATGGAAACCATATAGCGAAGAGCACCTGCCATGCCCGTCATCATTAAAAATTAGTCCCCCCGTGTTTGGTCTTCGTCCCCTGTTGTTTTGCGTTGCAATTTGTATTCGATCAAACTACGTAGTCCTGAACCATCAGGAACGAAACATTTTCGTCACTCTATACATAAGAAAGATTTATATCCAAAGTATCTCAACAAATTACTCATTTTATGAAAAATAATTTTGGCCTTCGGTCAATGTGTGAGAGTGCAGCTTTTAAGGTTGTAAAACGCTATTATTTTCCGCAATTTCTTGTGCATTTATAAACATTGTTTAAATGTCATAAGATAATTCAAGCCACAACGCGGAGAGCACCGGCCATATCCGTGATCATTGAATATTTGTTCCCTGTTCTTTGGCGTCGTCCCCGTTGTTTGAAGTTGCAATTTGAATTCTATCCAACTACGGTGTCCTGCGCCATCCGGAACGACACATCTTTGTCACACTATGAGACGGTCATGTTAGACAAGAACGGTTTATGTAGATAGGATCTAATTAAATGGCTTATTTCAAGAAAAATAATTTTTGCAATCGTCAATGTGTGAGAGTGCAGCTTTAAAGGTTGTAAAACGCTAATATTTTTCGCATTTTCTCCTTCGTTCAGTAACATTTATACTTTTATGGCTTTGTTCGAAGCCATTCATGGGCATGGAAACCATATCGGGAAGAGCACCCGCCATGCCCGTCATCATTGAATATCAGTCCCCCCGTGTTTGGTCTTCGTCCCCTGTTGATTTGCGTTGCAATTTAAATTCGATCAAACTACGTAGTCCTGAACCATCCGGAACGAAACCTTTTCGTCACTCTATACATAAGAAAGATTTATATCCAAAGAATCTCAACAAATTGCCCTTTGATGAAAAATAATTTTGGCCTTCGGTCAATGTGTGAGAGTGCAGCTTTAAAGGTTGTAAAACGCTAATATTTTGCACATTTTGTCCTTCGTTCAGTAACATTTATACTTTTTATGGCTTTGTTCGAAGCCATTCAGGGGCATGGAAAGCATATCGCGGAGAGCACCCGCCATGCCCGCCAGCATTGAATATCAGTCCCCCCGTGTTTGATCTTCGTCCCGTCAAACTACGTAGTCCTGGTTCATAAGAAAGATTTTAATGCAAATTATCTCAACAAATTGCCCATTTGATGAAAAATAATTTTGGCCTTCGGTCAATGTGTGTGAGTGCAGCTTTAAAGGTTGTAAAACGCTTACATTTTTCGCATTTTCTCGTCCACTTAGTAACATTGTTTATGTTTCTTGAGATAATTCAAGCCACATCGCGGAGAGCACCCGATATATCCGTGATCATTGAATATTTGTTCCCAGCATTTTGGCGTCGTCCCCGTTGTTTTAAGTTGTAATTTGAACTCTATTCAACTACGGTGTCCTGCGCCATCCGGAACGACACATCTTTGTCACTCTATGAGACGGTCATGTTAGACAAGAACGGTTTTTGTAGAAAGGATCTCCACAAATGGCTCATTTCAAGAAAAATAATTTTTGCAATCGTCAATGTGTGAGAGTGCAGCTTTAAAAGTTGTGAAACTCTAATATTTTTCGCATTTTCTGCTTCGTTCAGTAACATTTATACTTGTATGGCTTTGTCCGAAACCATTCATGGGCATGGAAACCATATCGCAGAGAGCACCCGCCATGCCCGTCATCATTAAATATTAGTCCCCCCGTGTTTGGTCTTCGTCTCCTGTTGATTTGCGTTGCAATTTAAATTCGATCAAACTACCGGAACGAAACATTTTCGTTACTCTATACATAAGAAAGAATTATATCCAAAGTATCTCAACAAATTACTCATTTCATGAAAAATAATTTTGGCTTTCGGTTAATGTGTGAGAGTGCAGCTTTAAAGGTTGTAAAACGCAAATATTTTTCGCATTTTCTTGTCCATTTAGTTGATAATTCAAGCCATATCGCGGAGCGCACCCGATATATCCGTCATCACTGAATATCGATCAAACTTTACTTATAAGAAAGAATTATATCCAAAGTATCTCAACAATTACTCATTTCATGAAAAATAATTTTGGCTTTCGGTTAATGTGTGAGAGTGCAGCTTTAAAGGTTGTAAAACGCAAATATTTTTCGCATTTTTTGTCCATTTAGTTGATAATTCAAGCCATATCGCGGAGCGCACCCGATATATCCGTCATCACTGAATATATGTCCCCCCCCCCGTTGATTTGCGTTACAATTTGAATTCTAGCCAACTACGTTGTTCTGCGCCACGCGGAACGACACTTCTTCGTCACTCTATAAGACGGTCATGTTAGACAAGAACGGTTTATGTAGAAAGGATCTCCACAAATGGCTTATTTCAAGAAAAATAATTTTTGCAATCGTCAATGTGTGAGAGTGCAGCTTTAAAGGTTGTGAAACTCATATATTTTTCGCATTTTCTCCTTCGTTCAGTAACATTTATACTTGTATGGTTTTGAAACCATTCAGGGGCATGGAAACCATATAGCGAAGAGCACCCGCCATGCCCGTCATCATTAAAAATTAGTCCCCCCGTGTTTGGTCTTCGTCCCCTGTTGTTTTGCGTTGCAATTTGTATTCGATCAAACTACGTAGTCCTGAACCATCAGGAACGAAACATTTTCGTCACTCTATACATAAGAAAGATTTATATCCAAAGAATCTCAACAAATTACTCATTTTATGAAAAATAATTTAGGCCTTCGGTCAATGTGTGAGAGTGCAGCTTTTAAGGTTGTAAATCGCTACTATTTTCCGCAATTTCTTGTGCATTTATAAACATTGTTTAAATGTCATTAGATAATTCAAGCCACAACGCGGAGAGCACCGGCCATATCCGTGATCATTGAATATTTGTTCCCTGCGCTTTGGCGTCGTCCCCGTTGTTTGAAGTTGCAATTTGAATGCTATCCAACTACGGTGTCCTGCGCCATCCGGAACGACACATCTTTGTCACTCTATGAGACGGTCATGTTAGACAAGAACGGTTTATGTAGATAGGATCTCATTAAATGGCTTATTTCAAGAAAAATAATTTTTACAATCGTCAATGTGTGAGAGTGCAGCTTTAAAGGTTGTAAAACGCTAATATTTTTCGCATTTTCTCCTTCGTTCAGTAACATTTATACTTGTATGGTTTTGAAACCATTCAGGGGCATGGAAACCATATCGCGAAGAGCATCCGCTATGCCCGTCGTCATTAATTATTAGTCCACCCGTGTTTGGTCTTCGTCCCCTGTTGATTTGCGTTGCAATTTAAATTCGATCAAACTACGTAGTCCTGAACCATCCGGAACGAAACCTTTTCGTCACTCTATACATAAGAAAGATTTATATCCAAAGAATCTCAACAAATTACTCATTTCATGAAAAATAATTTTGGCCTTCGGTCAATGTGTGAGAGTGCAGCTTTAAAGGTTGTAAAACGCTAATATTTTTCGCATTTTCTCCTTCGTTCAGTAACATTTATACTTGTATGGTTTTGAAACCATTCAGGGGCATGGAAACCATATAGCGAAGAGCACCCGCCATGCCCGTCATCATTAAAAATTAGTCCCCCCGTGTTTGGTCTTCGTCCCCTGTTGTTTTGCGTTGCAATTTCTATTCGATCAAACTACGTAGTCCTGAACCATCAGGAACGAAACATTTTCGTCACTCTATACATAAGAAAGATTTATATCCAAAGTATCTCAACAAATTACTCATTTTATGAAAAATAATTTTGGCCTTCGGTCAATGTGTGAGAGTGCAGCTTTTAAGGTTGTAAATCGCTACTATTTTCCGCAATTTCTTGTGCATTTATAAACATTGTTTAAATGTCATTAGATAATTCAAGCCACAACGCGGAGAGCACCGGCCATATCCGTGATCATTGAATATTTGTTCCCTGCGCTTTGGCGTCGTCCCCGTTGTTTGAAGTTGCAATTTGAATGCTATCCAACTACGGTGTCCTGCGCCATCCGGAACGACACATCTTTGTCACTCTATGAGACGGTCATGTTAGACAAGAACGGTTTATGTAGATAGGATCTCATTAAATGGCTTATTTCAAGAAAAATAATTTTTACAATCGTCAATGTGTGATAGTGGAGCTTTAAAGGTTGTAAAACGCTAATATTTTTCGCATTTTCTCCTTCGTTCAGTAACATTTATACTTTTATGGCTTTGTTCGAAGCCATTCATGGGCATGGAAACCATATCGGGAAGAGCACCCGCCATGCCCGTCATCATTGAATATCAGTCCCCCCGTGTTTGGTCTTCGTCCCCTGTTGATTTGCGTTGCAATTTAAATTCGATCAAACTACGTAGTCCTGAACCATCCGGAACGAAACCTTTTCGTCACTCTATACATAAGAAAGATTTATATCCAAAGAATCTCAACAAATTGCCCTTTGATGAAAAATAATTTTGGCCTTCGGTCAATGTGTGAGAGTGCAGCTTTAAAGGTTGTAAAACGCTAATATTTTGCGCATTTTCTCCTTCGTTCAGTAACATTTATACTTTTTATGGCTTTGTTCGAAGCCATTCAGGGGCATGGAAAGCATATCGCGGAGAGCACCCGCCATGCCCGCCAGCATTGAATATCAGTCCCCCCGTGTTTGATCTTCGTCCCGTCAAACTACGTAGTCCTGGTTCATAAGAAAGATTTTAATGCAAATTATCTCAACAAATTGCCCATTTGATGAAAAATAATTTTGGCCTTCGGTCAATGTGTGTGAGTGCAGCTTTAAAGGTTGTAAAACGCTTACATTTTTCGCATTTTCTCGTCCATTTAGTAACATTGTTTATGTTTCTTGAGATAATTCAAGCCACATCGCGGAGAGCACCCGATATATCCGTGATCATTGAATATTTGTTCCCAGCATTTTGGCGTCGTCCCCGTTGTTTTAAGTTGCAATTTGAACTCTATTCAACTACGGTGTCCTGCGCCATCCGGAACGACACATCTTTGTCACTCTATGAGACGGTCATGTTAGACAAGAACGGTTTTTGTAGAAAGGATCTCCACAAATGGCTCATTTCAAGAAAAATAATTTTTGCAATCGTCAATGTGTGAGAGTGCAGCTTTAAAAGTTGTGAAACTCTAATATTTTTCGCATTTTCTGCTTCGTTCAGTAACATTTATACTTGTATGGCTTTGTCCGAAACCATTCATGGGCATGGAAACCATATCGCAGAGAGCACCCGCCATGCCCGTCATCATTAAATATTAGTCCCCCCGTGTTTGGTCTTCGTCTCCTGTTGATTTGCGTTGCAATTTAAATTCGATCAAACTACCGGAACGAAACATTTTCGTTACTCTATACATAAGAAAGAATTATATCCAAAGTATCTCAACAAATTACTCATTTCATGAAAAATAATTTTGGCTTTCGGTTAATGTGTGAGAGTGCAGCTTTAAAGGTTGTAAAACGCAAATATTTTTCGCATTTTCTTGTCCATTTAGTTGATAATTCAAGCCATATCGCGGAGCGCACCCGATATATCCGTCATCACTGAATATCGATCAAACTTTACTTATAAGAAAGAATTATATCCAAAGTATCTCAACAATTACTAATTTCATGAAAAATAATTTTGGCTTTCGGTTAATGTGTGAGAGTGCAGCTTTAAAGGTTGTAAAACGCAAATATTTTTCGCATTTTTTGTCCATTTAGTTGATAATTCAAGCCATATCGCGGAGCGCACCCGATATATCCGTCATCACTGAATATATGTCCCCCCCGTTGATTTGCGTTACAATTTGAATTCTAGCCAACTACGTTGTTCTGCGCCACGCGGAACGACACTTCTTCGTCACTCTATAAGACGGTCATGTTAGACAAGAACGGTTTATGTAGAAAGGATCTCCACAAATGGCTTATTTCAAGAAAAATAATTTTTGCAATCGTCAATGTGTGAGAGTGCAGCTTTAAAGGTTGTGAAACTCATATATTTTTCGCATTTTCTCCTTCGTTCAGTAACATTTATACTTGTATGGTTTTGAAACCATTCAGGGGCATGGAAACCATATAGCGAAGAGCACCCGCCATGCCCGTCATCATTAAAAATTAGTCCCCCCGTGTTTGGTCTTCGTCCCCTGTTGTTTTGCGTTGCAATTTGTATTCGATCAAACTACGTAGTCCTGAACCATCAGGAACGAAACATTTTCGTCACTCTATACATAAGAAAGATTTATATCCAAAGTATCTCAACAAATTACTCATTTTATGAAAAATAATTTAGGCCTTCGGTCAATGTGTGAGAGTGCAGCTTTTAAGGTTGTAAAACGCTACTATTTTCCGCAATTTCTTGTGCATTTATAAACATTGTTTAAATGTCATTAGATAATTCAAGCCACAACGCGGAGAGCACCGGCCATATCCGTGATCATTGAATATTTGTTCCCTGCGCTTTGGCGTCGTCCCCGTTGTTTGAAGTTGCAATTTGAATGCTATCCAACTACGGTGTCCTGCGCCATCCGGAACGACACATCTTTGTCACTCTATGAGACGGTCATGTTAGACAAGAACGGTTTATGTAGATAGGATCTCATTAAATGGCTTATTTCAAGAAAAATAATTTTTACAATCGTCAATGTGTGAGAGTGCAGCTTTAAAGGTTGTAAAACGCTAATATTTTTCGCATTTTCTCCTTCGTTCAGTAACATTTATACTTGTATGGTTTTGAAACCATTCAGGGGCATGGAAACCATATCGCGAAGAGCATCCGCTATGCCCGTCGTCATTAATTATTAGTCCACCCGTGTTTGGTCTTCGTCCCCTGTTGATTTGCGTTGCAATTTAAATTCGATCAAACTACGTAGTCCTGAACCATCCGGAACGAAACCTTTTCGTCACTCTATACATAAGAAAGATTTATATCCAAAGAATCTCAACAAATTACTCATTTCATGAAAAATAATTTTGGCCTTCGGTCAATGTGTGAGAGTGCAGCTTTAAAGGTTGTAAAACGCTAATATTTTTCGCATTTTCTCCTTCGTTCAGTAACATTTATACTTGTATGGTTTTGAAACCATTCAGGGGCATGGAAACCATATAGCGAAGAGCACCCGCCATGCCCGTCATCATTAAAAATTAGTCCCCCCGTGTTTGGTCTTCGTCCCCTGTTGTTTTGCGTTGCAATTTCTATTCGATCAAACTACGTAGTCCTGAACCATCAGGAACGAAACATTTTCGTCACTCTATACATAAGAAAGATTTATATCCAAAGTATCTCAACAAATTACTCATTTTATGAAAAATAATTTTGGCCTTCGGTCAATGTGTGAGAGTGCAGCTTTTAAGGTTGTAAATCGCTACTATTTTCCGCAATTTCTTGTGCATTTATAAACATTGTTTAAATGTCATTAGATAATTCAAGCCACAACGCGGAGAGCACCGGCCATATCCGTGATCATTGAATATTTGTTCCCTGCGCTTTGGCGTCGTCCCCGTTGTTTGAAGTTGCAATTTGAATGCTATCCAACTACGGTGTCCTGCGCCATCCGGAACGACACATCTTTGTCACTCTATGAGACGGTCATGTTAGACAAGAACGGTTTATGTAGATAGGATCTCATTAATTGGCTTATTTCAAGAAAAATAATTTTTACAATCGTCAATGTGTGATAGTGCAGCTTTAAAGGTTGTAAAACGCTAATATTTTTCGCATTTTCTCCTTCGTTCAGTAACATTTATACTTTTATGGCTTTGTTCGAAGCCATTCATGGGCATGGAAACCATATCGGGAAGAGCACCCGCCATGCCCGTCATCATTGAATATCAGTCCCCCCCGTGTTTGGTCTTCGTCCCCTGTTGATTTGCGTTGCAATTTAAATTCGATCAAACTACGTAGTCCTGAACCATCCGGAACGAAACCTTTTCGTCACTCTATACATAAGAAAGATTTATATCCAAAGAATCTCAACAAATTGCCCTTTGATGAAAAATAATTTTGGCCTTCGGTCAATGTGTGAGAGTGCAGCTTTAAAGGTTGTAAAACGCTAATATTTTGCGCATTTTCTCCTTCGTTTAGTAACATTTATACTTTTTATGGCTTTGTTCGAAGCCATTCAGGGGCATGGAAAGCATATCGCGGAGAGCACCCGCCATGCCCGCCAGCATTGAATATCAGTCCCCCCGTGTTTGATCTTCGTCCCGTCAAACTACGTAGTCCTGGTTCATAAGAAAGATTTTAATGCAAATTATCTCAACAAATTGCCCATTTGATGAAAAATAATTTTGGCCTTCGGTCAATGTGTGTGAGTGCAGCTTTAAAGGTTGTAAAACGCTTACATTTTTCGCATTTTCTCGTCCATTTAGTAACATTGTTTATGTTTCTTGAGATAATTCAAGCCACATCGCGGAGAGCACCCGATATATCCGTGATCATTGAATATTTGTTCCCAGCATTTTGGCGTCGTCCCCGTTGTTTTAAGTTGCAATTTGAACTCTATTCAACTACGGTGTCCTGCGCCATCCGGAACGACACATCTTTGTCACTCTATGAGACGGTCATGTAAGACAAGAACGGTTTTTGTAGAAAGGATCTCCACAAATGGCTCATTTCAAGAAAAATAATTTTTGCAATCGTCAATGTGTGAGAGTGCAGCTTTAAAAGTTGTGAAACTCTAATATTTTTCGCATTTTCTGCTTCGTTCAGTAACATTTATACTTGTATGGCTTTGTCCGAAACCATTCATGGGCATGGAAACCATATCGCAGAGAGCACCCGCCATGCCCGTCATCATTAAATATTAGTCCCCCCGTGTTTGGTCTTCGTCTCCTGTTGATTTGCGTTGCAATTTAAATTCGATCAAACTACCGGAACGAAACATTTTTGTTACTCTATACATAAGAAAGAATTATATCCAAAGTATCTCAACAAATTACTCATTTCATGAAAAATAATTTTGGCTTTCGGTTAATGTGTGAGAGTGCAGCTTTAAAGGTTGTAAAACGCAAATATTTTTCGCATTTTCTTGTCCATTTAGTTGATAATTCAAGCCATATCGCGGAGCGCACCCGATATATCCGTCATCACTGAATATCGATCAAACTTTACTTATAAGAAAGAATTATATCCAAAGTATCTCAACAATTACTAATTTCATGAAAAATAATTTTGGCTTTCGGTTAATGTGTGAGAGTGCAGCTTTAAAGTTTGTAAAACGCAAATATATTTCGCATTTTTTGTCCATTTAGTTGATAATTCAAGCCATATCGCGGAGCGCACCCGATATATCCGTCATCACTGAATATATGTCCCCCCGTTGATTTGCGTTACAATTTGAATTCTAGCCAACTACGTTGTTCTGCGCCACGCGGAACGACACTTCTTCGTCACTCTATAAGACGGTCATGTTAGACAAGAACGGTTTATGTAGAAAGGATCTCCACAAATGGCTTATTTCAAGAAAAATAATTTTTGCAATCGTCAATGTGTGAGAGTGCAGCTTTAAAGGTTGTGAAACTCATATATTTTTCGCATTTTCTCCTTCGTTCAGTAACATTTATACTTGTATGGTTTTGAAACCATTCAGGGGCATGGAAACCATATCGCGAAGAGCATCCGCTATGCCCGTCGTCATTAAATATCAGTCCCCCCGTGTTTGGTCTTCCTCCCCTGTTGATTTGCGTTGCAATTTAAATTCGATCAAACTACGTAGTCCTGAACCATCCAGAACGAAATATTTTCGTCACTCTATACATAAGAAAGATTTATATGCTAAGTATCTCAACAAATTGCCCATTTGATGAAAAAAAAATTTGGTCTTCGGTCAATGTGTGAGAGTGCAGCTTTAAAGGTAGTAAAACGCTAATATTTTGCGCAATTTCTTGTGCATTTATAAACATTGTTTAAATGTCATAAGATAATTCAAGCCACAACGCGGAGAGCACCGGCCATATCCGTGATCATTGAATATTTGTTCCCTATTCTTTGGCGTCGTCTCCGTTGTTTGAAGTTGCAATTTGAATTCTATCCAACTACGGTGTCCTGCGCCATCCGGAACGACACATCTTTGTCACACTATGAGACGGTCATGTTAGACAAGAACGGTTTATGTAGATAGGATCTAATTAAATGGCTTATTTCAAGAAAAATAATTTTTGCAATCGTCAATGTGTGAGAGTGCAGCTTTAAAGGTTGTAAAACGCTAATATTTTTCGCATTTTCTCCTTCGTTCAGTAACATTTATACTTGTATGGCTTTGTCCGAAACCATTCAGGGGCATGGAAACCATATCGCAGAGAGCACCCGCCATGCCCGTCATCATTAAATATTAGTCCCCCCGTGTTTGGTCTTCGTCTCCTGTTGATTTGCGTTGCAATTTAAATTCGATCAAACTACCGGAACGAAACCTTTTCGTCACTCTATACATAAGAAAGAATTATATCCAAAGTATCTCAACAAATTACTCATTTCATGAAAAATAATTTTGGCTTTCGGTTAATGTGTGAGAGTGCAGCTTTAAAGGTTGTAAAACGCAAATATTTTTCGCATTTTCTTGTCCATTTAGTTGATAATTCAAGCCATATCGCGGAGCGCACCCAATATATCAGTCATCACTGAATATCGATCAAACTTTACTTATAAGAAAGAATTATATCCAAAGTATCTCAACAATTACTCATTTCATGAAAAATAATTTTGGCTTTCGGTTAATGTGTGAGAGTGCAGCTTTAAAGGTTGTAAAACGCAAATATTTTTCGCATTTTCTTGTCCATTTAGTTGATAATTCAAGCCATATCGCGGAGCGCACCCGATATATCCGTCATCACTGAATATCTGTCCCCCGCGTTTGGGCGTCGTGCCCGTTGATTTGCGTTACAATTTGAATTCTAGCCAACTACGTTGTTCTGCGCCACGCGGAACGACACTTCTTCGTCACTCTATAAGACGGTCATGTTAGACAAGAACGGTTTATGTAGAAAGGATCTCCACAAATGGCTTATTTCAAGAAAAATAATTTTTGCAATCGTCAATGTGTGAGAGTGCAGCTTTAAAGGTTGTGAAACTCATATATTTTTCGCATTTTCTCTTTCGTTCAGTAACATTTATACTTGTATGGTTTTGAAACCATTCAGGGGCATGGAAACCATATCGCGAAGAGCATCCGCTATGCCCGTCGTCATTAAATATTAGTCCACCCGTGTTTGGTCTTCGTCCCCTGTTGATTTGCGTTGCAATTTAAATTCGATCAAACTACGTAGTCCTGAACCATCCGGAACGAAACCTTTTCGTCACTCTATACATAAGAAAGATTTATATCCAAAGAATCTCAACAAATTACTCATTTTATGAAAAATAATTTTGGACTTCGGTCAATGTGTGAGAGTGCAGTTTGAAAGGTTGTAAAACGCTAATATTTTTCGCATTTTCTCCTTCGTTCAGTAACATTTATACTTGTATGGTTTTGAAACCATTCAGGGGCATGGAAACCATATAGCGAAGAGCACCCGCCATGCCCGTCATCATTAAAAATTAGTCCCCCCGTGTTTGGTCTTCGTCCCCTGTTGTTTTGCGTTGCAATTTCTATTCGATCAAACTACGTAGTCCTGAACCATCAGGAACGAAACATTTTCGTCACTCTATACATAAGAAAGATTTATATCCAAAGTATCTCAACAAATTACTCATTTTATGAAAAATAATTTTGGCCTTCGGTCAATGTGTGAGAGTGCAGCTTTTAAGGTTGTAAAACGCTACTATTTTCCGCAATTTCTTGTGCATTTATAAACATTGTTTAAATGTCATTAGATAATTCAAGCCACAACGCGGAGAGCACCGGCCATATCCGTGATCATTGAATATTTGTTCCCTGCGCTTTGGCGTCGTCCCCGTTCTTTGAAGTTGCGATTTGAATTCTATCCATCTACGGTGTCCTGCGCCATCCGGAACGACACATCTTTGTCACTCTATGAGACGGTTGTAAAACGCTAATATTGTTCGCATTTTCTCCTTCGTTCAGTAACATTTATACTTTTTATGGCTTTGTTCGAAGCCATTCAGGGGCATGGAAAGCATATCGCGGAGAGCACCCGCCATGCCCGTCAGTCCCCCGTGTTTGATCTTCGTCCCGTCAAACTACGTATTCCTGGTTCATAAGAAAGATTTTAATGCAAATAATCTCAACAAATTGCTCATTTGATGAAAAATAATATTGGCCTTCGGTCAATGTGTGAGAGTGCAGCTTTAAAGGTTGTAAAACGCTTACATTTTTCGCATTTTCTTGTCCATTTAGTAACATTGTTTATGTTTCTTGAGATAATTCAATCCACATCGCGGAGAGCACCCGATATATCCGTGATCTTTGAATATTTGTTCCCAGCATTTTGGCGTCGTCACCGTTGTTTTAAGTTGCAATTTGAACTCTATTCAACTACGGTGTCCTGCGCCACCCGGAACGACACATCTTTGTCACTCTATGAGACGGTCATGTTAGAAAAGAACGGTTTATGTAGATAGGATCTCCACAAATGGCTCATTTCAAGAAAAATAATTTTTGCAATCGTCAATGTGTGAGAGTGCAGCTTTAAAGGTTGTAAAACGCTAATATTTTTCGCATTTTCTCCTTCGTTCAGTAACATTTATACTTTTATGGCTTTGTTCGAAGCCATTCAGGGGCATGGAAACCATATCGGGAAGAGAACCCGCCATGCCCGTCATCATTGAATATCAGTCCCTCCGTGTTTGGTCTCCTCCCCTGTTGATTTGCGTTGCAATTTAAATTCGATCAAACTACGTTGTCCTGAACCATCCAGAACGAAGTATTTTCGTCACTTATACATAAGAAAGATTTATATGCTAAGTACCTCAACAAATTGCCCATTTGATGAAAAATAATTTTGGCCTTCGGTCAATGTGTGAGAGTGCAGCTTTAAAGGTTGTAAAACGCTAATATTTTTCGCATTTTCTCCTTCGTTCAGTAACATTTATACTTTTTATGGCTTTGTTCGAAGCCAATCAGGGGCATGGAAAGCATATCGCGGAGAGCACCCGCCATGCCCGTCAGCATTGAATATCAGTCCACCCGTGTTTGATCTTCGTCCCGTCAAACTACGTAGTCCTGGTTCATAAGAAAGATTTTTATGCAAATTATCTCAACAAATTGCTCATTTGATGAAAAATAATTTTGGCCTTCGGTCAATGTGTGAGAGTGCAGCTTTTAAGGTTGTAAAACGCTTACATTTTTCGCATTTTTCTTGTCCATTTAGTAACATTGTTTATGTTTCTTGAGATAATTCAAGCCACATCGCGGAGAGCACCCGATATATCCGTGATCATTGAATATTTGTTCCCAGCATTTTGGCGTCGTCCCCGTTGTTTTAAGTTGCAATTTGAACTATTTTCAACTACGGTGTCCTGCGCCATCCGGAACGACACATCTTTGTCACTCTATGAGACGGTCATGTTAGAAAAGAACGGTTTATGTAGATAGGATCTCCACAAATGGCTCATTTCAAGAAAATAATTTTTGCAATCGTCAATGTGTGAGAGTGCAGCTTTAAAGGTTGTAAAACGCTAATATTTTTCGCATTTTGTTGTCCATTTAGATGATAATTTAAGCAACATCGCGGAGAGCATCGGCCATATCCGTGATCATTGAATATTTGTTCACTGCGTTTTGGCGTCGTCACCGTTATTTTGAGTTGCAATTTGAATTCTAGCCAACTACGGTGTCCTGCGCCAGTTGCAATTTGAATTCTATCCAACTACGGTGTCCTGCGCCATCCGGAACGACACATCTTTGTCACTCTATGAGACGGTCATGTTAGAAAAGAACGGTTTATGTAGATAGGATCTCCACAAATGGCTCATTTCAAGAAAAATAATTTTTGCAATCTCCCATGTGTGAGAGTGCAGCTTTAAAAGTTGTGAAACTCTAATATTTTTCGCATTTTCTCCTTCGTTCAGTAACATTTATATTTGTATGGCTTTGTCTGAAACCATTCAGGGGCATGGAAACCATATCGCAGAGAGCACCCGCCATGCCCGTCATCATTAAATATTAGTCCCCCCGTGTTTGGTCTTCGTCTCCTGTTGATTTGCGTTGCAATTTAAATTCGATCAAACTAACGGAACGAAAATTTTTCGTCACTCTATACATAAGAAAGAATTATATCCAAAGTATCTCAACAAATTACTCATTTCATGAAAAATAATTTTGGCTTTCGGTTAATGTGTGAGAGTGCAGCTTTAAAGGTTGTAAAACGCAAATATTTTTCGCATTTTCTTGTCCATTTAGTTGATAATTCAAGCCATATCGCGGAGAGCACCCGATATTTCAGTCATCACTGAATATCGATCAAACTTTACTTATAAGAAAGAATTATATCCAAAGTATCTCAACAATTACTCATTTCATGAAAAATAATTTTGGCTTTCGGTTAATGTGTGAGAGTGCAGCTTTAAAGGTTGTAAAACGCAAATATTTTTCGCATTTTCTTGTCCATTTAGTTGATAATTCAAGCCATATCGCGGAGAGCACCCGATATATCCGTCATCACTGAATATCTGTCCCCCGCGTTTGGGCGTCGTGCCCGTTGATTTGCGTTATAATTTGAATTCTAGACAACTACGTTGTTCTGCGCCACGCGAAACGACACTTCTTCGTCACTCTATGAGACGGTCATGTTAGACAAGAACGGTTTATGTAGAAAGGATCTCCACAAATGGCTTATTTCAAGAAAAATAATTTTTGCAATCGTCAATGTGTGAGAGTGCAGTTTTTAAGGTTGTGAAACTCATATATTTTTCGCATTTTCTCTTTCGTTCAGTAACATTTATACTTGTATGGTTTTGAAACCATTCAGGGGCATGGAAACCATATCGCGAAGAGCATCCGCTATGCCCGTCGTCATTAAATATTAGTCCACCCGTGTTTGGTCTCCGTCCCCTGTTGATTTGCGTTGTAATTTAAATTCGATCAAACTACGTAGTCCTGAACCATCCAGAACGAAACATTTTCGTCACTCTATACATAAGAAAGATTTATATCCAAAGAATCTCAACAAATTACTCATTTCATGAAAAATAATTTTGGCCTTCGGTCTATGTGTGAGAGTGCAGCTTTTAAGGTTGTAAAACGCTAATATTTTTCGCAATTTCTTGTGCATTTATAAACATTGTTTAAATGTCATTAGATAATTCAAGCCACAACGCGGAGAGCACCGGCCAAATCCGTGATCATTGAATATTTGTTCCCTGCGCTTTTGGTGTCGTCCCCGTTGTTTGAAGTTGCAATTTGAATTCTATCCAACTACGGTGTCCTGCGCCATCCGGAACGACACATCTTTGTCACTCTATGAGACGGTCATGTTAGACAAGAACGGTTTATGTAGATAGGATCTCATTAAATGGCTTATTTCAAGAAAAATAATTTTTGCAATCGTCAATGTGTGAGAGTGCAGCTTTAAAGGTTGTAAAACGCTAATATTTTTCGCATTTTCTCCTTCGTTCAGTAACATTTATACTTTTATGGCTTTGTTCGAAGGCATTCAGGGGCATGGAAACCATATCGGGAAGAGCACCCGCCATGCCCGTCATCATTGAGTATCAGTCCCCCCGTGTTTGGTCTTCCTCCCCTGTTGATTTGCGTTGCAATTTAAATTCGATCAAACTACGTTGTCCTGAACCATCCAGAACGAAGTATTTTCGTCACTCTATACATAAGAAAGATTTATATGCTAAGTATCTCAACAAATTGCCCATTTGATGAAAAATAATTTTGGCCGATTTATGTAGATAGGATCTCCACAAATGGCTCATTTCAAGAACAATAATTTTTGCAATCGTCAATGTGTGAGAGTGCAGCTTTAAAGGTTGTAAAACGCAAATTTTTTTCGCATTTTGTTGTCCATTTAGATGATAATTTAAGCAACATCGCGGAGAGCACCGGCCATATCCGTGATCATTGAATATTTGTTCACTGCGTTTTGGCGTCTTCACCGTTGTTTTGAGTTGCAATTTGAATTCTAGCCAACTACGGTGTCCTGCGCCAGTTGAAATTTGAATTCTATCCAACTACGGTGTCCTGCGCCATCCGGAACGACACAACTTTGTCACTATATGAGACGGTCATGTTAGACAAGAACGGTTTTTGTAGAAAGGATCTCCACAAATGGCTCATTTCAAGAAAAATAATATTTGCAATCTCCAATGTGTGAGAGTGCAGCTTTAAAAGTTGTGAAACTCTAATATTTTTCGCATTTTCTCCTTCGTTCAGTAACATTTATACTTGTATGGCTTTGTCCGAAACCATTCAGGGGCATGGAAACCATATCGCAGAGAGCACCCGCCATGCCCGTCATCATTAAATATTAGTCCCCCCGTGTTTGGTCTTCGTCTCCTGTTGATTTGCGTTGCAATTTAAATTCGATCAAACTACGTTGTCCTGAACCATCCAGAACGAAGTATTTTCGTCACTCTATACATAAGAAAGATTTATATGCTAAGTATCTCAACAAATTGCCCATTTGATGAAAAATAATTGTGGCCGGTTTATGTAGATAGGATCTCCACAAATGGCTCATTTCAAGAAAAATAATTTTTGCAATCGTCAATGTGTGAGAGTGCATCTTTAAAGGTTGTAAAACGCTAATATTTTTCGCATTTTCTCCTTCGTTCAGTAACATTTATACTTGTATGGTTTTGAAACCATTCAGGGGCATGGAAACCATATAGCGAAGAGCATCCGCCATGCCCGTCATCATTAAAAATTAGTCCCCCCGTGCTTGGTCTTCGTCCCCTGTTGTTTTGCGTTGCAATTTGTATTTGATCAAACTACGTAGTCCTGAACCATCAGGAACGAAACATTTTCGTCACTCTATACATGAGAAAGATTTATATCCAAAGTATCTCAACAAATTACTCATTTTATGAAAAATAATTTTGGCCTTCGGTCAATGTGTGAGAGTGCATCTTTTAAGGTTGTAAAACGCTAATATTTTCCGCAATTTCTTGTGCATTTATAAACATTGTTTAAATGTCATTAGATAATTCAAGCCACAACGCGGAGAGCACCGGCCATATCCGTGATCATTGAATATTTGTTCCCTGCGCTTTGGCGTCGTCCCCGTTGTTTGAAGTTGCAATTTGAATTCTATCCAACTACGGTGTCCTTTGCCATCCGGAACGACACATCTTTGTCACTCTATGAGACGGTCATGTTAGACAAGAACGGTTTATGTAGATAGGATCTCATTAAATGGCTTATTTCAAGAAAAATAATTTTTGCAATCGTCAATGTGTGAGAGTGCAGCTTTAAAGGTTGTAAAACGCTAATACTTTTCGTATTTTCTCCTTCGTTCAGTAACATTTATACTTTTATGGCTTTGTTCGAAGGCATTCAGGGGCATGGAAACCATATCGGGAAGAGCACCCGCCATGCCCGTCATCATTGAATATCAGTCCCCCCGTGTTTGGTCTTCCTCCCCTGTTGATTTGCGTTTCAATTTAAATTCGATCAAACTACGTTGTCCTGAACCATCCAGAACGAAGTATTTTCGTCACTCTATACATAAGAAAGATTTATATGCTAAGTATCTCAACAAATTGCCCATTTGATGAAAAATAATTTTGGCCTTCGGTCAATGTGTGAGAGTGCAGCTTTAAAGGTTGTAAAACGCTAATATTTTTCGCATTTTCTCCTTCGTTCAGTAACATTTATACTTTTTATGGCTTTGTTCGAAGCCATTCAGGGGCATGGAAAGCATATCGCGGAGAGCACCCGCCATGCCCGTCAGTCCCCCGTGTTTGATCTTCGTCCCGTCAAACTACGTATTCCTAGTTCATAAGAAAGATTTTTATGCAAATAATCTCAACAAATTGCTCATTTGATGAAAAATAATATTGGCCTTCGGTAAATGTGTGAGAGTGCAGCTTTAAAGGTTGTAAAACGCTTACATTTTTCGCATTTTCTTGTCCATTTAGTAACATTGTTTATGTTTCTTGAGATAATTCAAGCCACATCGCGGAGAGCACCCGATATATCCGTGATCATTGAATATTTGTTCCCAGCATTTTGGCGTCGTCCCCGTTGTTTTAAGTTGCAATTTGAACTCTATTCAACTACGGTGTCCTGCGCCACCCGGAACGACACATCTTTGTCACTCTATGAGACGGTCATGTTAGAAAAGAACGGTTTGTGTAGATAGGATCTCCACAAATGGCTCATTTCAAGAAAAATAATTTTTGCAATCGTCAATGTGTGAGAGTGCAGCTTTAAAGGTTGTAAAACGCTAATATTTTTCGCATTTTGTTGTCCATTTAGATGATAATTTAAGCAACATCGCGGAGAGCACCGGCCATATCCGTGATCATTGAATATTTGTTCACTGCGTTTTGGCGTCGTCCCCGTTGTTTTGAGTTGCAATTTGAATTCTAGCCAACTACGGTGTCCTGCGCCATCCGGAACGACACAACTTTTTCATTATATGAGACGGTCATATTAGACAAGAACGGTTTTTGTAGAAAGGATCTCCACAAATGGCTCATTTCAAGAAAAATAATTTTTTGCAATCTCCAATGTGTGAGAGTGCAGCTTTAAAAGTTGTGAAACTCTAATATTTTTCGCATTTTCTCCTTCGTTCAGTAACATTTATACTTGTATGGCTTTGTCCGAAACCATTCAGGGGCATGGAAACCATATCGCAGAGAGTACCCGCCATGCCCGTCATCATTAAATATTAGTCCCCCCGTGTTTGGTCTTCGTCTCCTGTTGATTTGCGTTGCAATTTAAATTCGATCAAACTACCGGAACGAAACATTTTCGTCACTCTATACATAAGAAAGAATTATATCCAAAGTATCTCAACAAATTACTCATTTCATGAAAAATAATTTTGGCTTTCGGTTAATGTGTGAGAGTGCAGCTTTAAAGGTTGTAAAACGCAAATATTTTTCGCATTTTCTTGTCCATTTAGTTGATAATTCAAGCCATATCGCGGAGCGCACCCGATATATCCGTCATCACTGAATATCTGTCCCCCGCGTTTGGGCGTCGTGCCCGTTGATTTGCGTTACAATTTGAATTCAAGCCAACCACGTTGTTCTGCGCCACGCGGAACGACACTTCTTCGTCACTCTATGAGACGGTCATGTTAGACAAGAACGGTTTATGTAGAAAGGATCTCCACAAATGGCTTATTTCAAGAAAAATAATTTTTGCAATCGTCAATGTGTGAGAGTGCAGCTTTAAAGGTTGTGAAACTCATATATGTTTCGCATTTTCTCTTTCGTTCAGTAACATTTATACCTGTATGGTTTTGAAACCATTCAGGGGCATGGAAACCATATCGCGAAGAGCATCCGCCATGCCCGTCGTCATTAAATATTAGTCCACCCGTGTTTGGTCTTCGTCCCCTGTTGATTTGCGTTGCAATTTAAATTCGATCAAACTACGTAGTCCTGAACCATTCGGAACGAAACCTTTTCGTCACTCTATACATAAGAAAGATTTATATCCAAAGAATCTCAACAAATTACCCATTTCATGAAAAATAATTTTGGCATTCGGTCAATGTGTGAGAGTGCAGCTTTTAAGGTTGTAAAACGCTAATATTTTTCGCATTTTCTCCTTCGTTCAGTAACATTTATACTTGTATGGTTTTGAAACCATTCAGGGGCATGGAAACCATATCGCGAAGAGCATCCGCCATGCCCGTCGTCTTAAATATTAGTCCACCCGTGTTTGGTCTTCCTCCCCTGTTGATTTGCGTTGCAATTTAAATTCGATCAAACTACGTTGTCCTGAACCATCCAGAACGAAGTATTTTCGTCACTCTATACATAAGAAAGATTTATATGCTAAGTATCTCAACAAATTGCCCTTTGATGAAAAATAATTTTGGCCTTCGGTCAATGTGTGAGAGCGCAGCTTTAAAGGTTGTAAAACGCTAATATTTTGCGCATTTTCTCCTTCGTTCAGTAACATTTATACTTTTTATGGCTTTGTTCGAAGCCATTCAGGGGCATGGAAAGCATATCGCGGAGAGCACCCGCCATGCCCGTCAGCATTGAATATCAGTCCCCCCGTGTTTGATCTTCGTCCCGTCAAACTACGTAGTCCTGGTTCATAAGAAAGATTTTAATGCAAATTATCTCAACAAATTGCTCATTTGATATAAAATAATTTTGGCCTTCGGTCAACGCTTACATTTTTCGCATTTTCTTGTCCATTTAGTAACATTGTTTATGTTTCTTGAGATAATTCAAGCCACATCGCGGAGAGCACCCGATATATCCGTGATCATTGAATATTTGTTCCCAGCATTTTGGCGTCGTCCCCGTTGTTTTAAGTTGCAATTTGAACTCTATTCAACTACGGTGTCCTGCGCCATCCGGAACGACACATCTTTGTCAGTCTATGAGACGGTCATGTTAGAAAAGAACGGTTTATGTAGATAGGATCTCCACAAATGGCTCATTTCAAGAAAAATAATTTTTGCAATCGTCAATGTGTGACAGTGCAGCTTTAAAGGTTGTAAAACGCTAATATTTTCGCATTTTGTTGTCCATTTAGATGATAATTCAAGCCACAACGCGGAGAGCACCGGCCATATCCGTGATCATTGAATATTTGTTCCCAGCATTTTGGCGTCGTCCCCGTTGTTTGAAGTTGCAATTTGAATTCTATCCAACCACGGTGTCCTGCGCCATCCGGAACGACACATCTTTGTCACTCTATGAGACGGTCATGTTAGACAAGAACTGTTTATGTAGATAGGATCTCATTAAATGGCTTATTTCAAGAAAAAAAAATTTGCAACCGTCAATGTGTGAGAGTGCAGCTTTAAAGGTTGTAAAACGCTAATATTTTTCGCATTTTCTCCTTCGTTCAGTAACATTTATACTGTTATGGCTTTGTTGGAAGCCATTCAGGGGCATGGAAACCATATCGGGAAGAGCACCCGCCATGCCCGTCATCATTGAATATCAGTCCCCCCGTGTTTGGTCTTCCTCCCCTGTTGATTTGCGTTGCAATTTAAATTCGATCAAACTACGTTGTCCTGAACCATCCAGAACGAAGTATTTTCGTCACTCTATACATAAGAAAGATTTATATGCTAAGTATCTCAACAAATTGCCCATTTGATGAAAAATAATTTTGGCCTTCGGTCAATGTGTGAGAGTGCAGATTTAAAGGTTGTAAAACGCTAATATTTTGCGCATTTTCTCCTTCGTTCAGTAACATTTATACTTTTTATGTCTTTGTTCAAAGCCATTCAGGGGCATGGAAAGCATATCGCGGAGAGCACCCGCCATGCCCGTCAGTCCCCCGTGTTTGATCTTCGTCCCGTCAAACTACGTATTCCTAGTTCATAAGAAAGATTTTTATGCAAATAATCTCAACAAATTGCTCATTTGATGAAAAATAATATTGGCCTTCGGTAAATGTGTGAGAGTGCAGCTTTAAAGGTTGTAAAACGCTTACATTTTTCGCATTTTCTTGTCCATTTAGTAACATTGTTTATGTTTCTTGAGATAATTCAAGCCACATCGCGGAGAGCACCCGATATATCCGTGATCATTGAATATTTGTTCCCTGCGCTTTGGCGTCGTCCCCGTTGTTTGAAGTTGCAATTTCAATGCTATCCAACTACGGTGTCCTGCGCCATCCGGAACGACACATCTTTGTCACTCTATGAGACGGTCATATTAGACAAGAACGGTTTATGTAGATAGGATCTCATTAAATGGCTTATTTCAAGAAAAATAATTTTTACAATCGTCAATGTGTGAGAGTGCAGCTTTAAAGGTTGTAAAACGCTAATATTTTTCGCATTTTCTCCTTCGTTCAGTAACATTTATACTTGTATGGTTTTGAAACCATTCAGGGGCATGGAAACCATATAGCGAAGAGCACCCGCCATGCCCGTCATCATTAAAAATTAGTCCCCCCGTGTTTGGTCTTCGTCCCCTGTTGTTTTGCGTTGCAATTTGTATTCGATCAAACTACGTAGTCCTGAACCATCAGGAACGAAACATTTTCGTCACTCTATACATAAGAAAGATCTATATCCAAAGTATCTCAACAAATTACTAATTTTATGAAAAATAATTTTGGCCTTCGGTCAATGTGTGAGAGTGCAGCTTTTAAGGTTGTAAAACGCTACTATTTTCCGCAATTTCTTGTGCATTTATAAACATTGTTTAAATGTCATTAGATAATTCAAGCCACAACGCGGAGAGCACCGGCCATATCCGTGATCATTGAATATTTGTTCCCTGCGCTTTGGCGTCGTCCCCGTTGTTTGAAGTTGCAATTTGAATGCTATCCAACTACGGTGTCCTGCGCCATCCGGAACGACACATCTTTGTCACTCTATGAGACGGTCATGTTAGACAAGAACGGTTTATGTAGATAGGATCTCATTAAATGGCTTATTTCAAGAAAAATAATTTTTACAATCGTCAATGTGTGAGAGTGCAGCTTTAAAGGTTGTAAAACGCTAATATTTTTCGCATTTTCTCCTTCGTTCAGTAACATTTATACTTGTATGGTTTTGAAACCATTCAGGGGCATGGAAACCATATCGCGAAGAGCAACCGCTATGCCCGTCGTCATTAATTATTAGTCCACCCGTGTTTGGTCTTCGTCCCCTGTTGATTTGCGTTGCAATTTAAATTCGATCAAACTACGTAGTCCTGAACCATCCGGAACGAAACCTTTTCGTCACTCTATACATAAGAAAGATTTATATCCAAAGAATCTCAACAAATTACTCATTTCATGAAAAATAATTTTGGCCTTCGGTCAATGTGTGAGAGTGCAGCTTTAAAGGTTGTAAAACGCTAATATTTTTCGCATTTTCTCCTTCGTTCAGTAACATTTATACTTGTATGGCTTTGAAACCATTCAGGGGCATGGAAACCATATAGCGAAGAGCACCCGCCATGCCCGTCATCATTAAAAATTAGTCCCCCCGTGTTTGGTCTTCGTCCCCTGTTGTTTTGCGTTGCAATTTCTATTCGATCAAACTACGTAGTCCTGAACCATCAGGAACGAAACATTTTCGTCACTCTATACATAAGAAAGATTTATATCCAAAGTATCTCAACAAATTACTCATTTTATGAAAAATAATTTTGGCCTTCGGTCAATGTGTGAGAGTGCAGCTTTTAAGGTTGTAAATCGCTACTATTTTCCGCAATTTCTTGTGCATTTATAAACATTGTTTAAATGTCATTAGATAATTCAAGCCACAACGCGGAGAGCACCGGCCATATCCGTGATCATTGAATATTTGTTCCCTGCGCTTTGGCGTCGTCCCCGTTGTTTGAAGTTGCAATTTGAATGCTATCCAACTACGGTGTCCTGCGCCATCCGGAACGACACATCTTTGTCACTCTATGAGACGGTCATGTTAGACAAGAACGGTTTTTGTAGATAGGATCTCATTAAATGGCTTATTTCAAGAAAAATAATTTTTACAATCGTCAATGTGTGATAGTGCAGCTTTAAAGGTTGTAAAACGCTAATATTTTTCGCATTTTCTCCTTCGTTCAGTAACATTTATACTTTTATGGCTTTGTTCGAAGCCATTCATGGGCATGGAAACCATATCGGGAAGAGCACCCGCCATGCCCGTCATCATTGAATATCAGTCCCCCCGTGTTTGATCTTCGTCCCGTCAAACTACGTAGTCCTGGTTCATAAGAAAGATTTTAATGCAAATTATCTCAACAAATTGCCCATTTGATGAAAAATAATTTTGGCCTTCGGTCAATGTGTGTGAGTGCAGCTTTAAAGGTTGTAAAACGCTTACATTTTTCGCATTTTCTCGTCCATTTAGTAACATTGTTTATGTTTCTTGAGATAATTCAAGCCACATCGCGGAGAGCACCCGATATATCCGTTCCCAGCATTTTGGCGTCGTCCCCGTTGTTTTAAGTTGCAATTTGAACATCTATTCAACTACGGTGTCCTGCGCCATCCGGAACGACACATCTTTGTCACTCTATGAGACGGTCATGTTAGACAAGAACGGTTTTTGTAGAAAGGATCTCCACAAATGGCTCATTTCAAGAAAAATAATTTTTGCAATCGTCAATGTGTGAGAGTGCAGCTTTAAAAGTTGTGAAACTCTAATATTTTTCGCATTTTCTCCTTCGTTCAGTAACATTTATACTTGTATGGTTTTGAAACCATTCAGGGGCATGGAAACCATATCGCGAAGAGCATCCGCTATGCCCGTCGTCATTAAATATCAGTCCCCCCGTGTTTGGTCTTCCTCCCCTGTTGATTTGCGTTGCAATTTAAATTCGATCAAACTACGTAGTCCTGAACCATCCAGAACGAAGTATTTTCGTCACTCTATACATAAGAAAGATTTATATGCTAAGTATCTCAACAAATTGCCCATTTGATGAAAAAAAATTTTGGTCTTCGGTCAATGTGTGAGAGTGCAGCTTTAAAGGTTGTAAAACGCTAATATTTTTCGCATTTTCTCCTTCGTTCAGTAACATTTATACTTGTATGGTTTTGAAACCATTCAGGGGCATGGAAACCATATAGCGAAGAGCACCTGCCATGCCCGTCATCATTAAAAATTAGTCCCCCCGTGTTTGGTCTTCGTCCCCTGTTGTTTTGCGTTGCAATTTGTATTCGATCAAACTACGTAGTCCTGAACCATCAGGAACGAAACATTTTCGTCACTCTATACATAAGAAAGATTTATATCCAAAGTATCTCAACAAATTACTCATTTTATGAAAAATAATTTTGGCCTTCGGTCAATGTGTGAGAGTGCAGCTTTTAAGGTTGTAAAACGCTATTATTTTCCGCAATTTCTTGTGCATTTATAAACATTGTTTAAATGTCATAAGATAATTCAAGCCACAACGCGGAGAGCACCGGCCATATCCGTGATCATTGAATATTTGTTCCCTGTTCTTTGGCGTCGTCTCCGTTGTTTGAAGTTGCAATTTGAATTCTATCCAACTACGGTGTCCTGCGCCATCCGGAACGACACATCTTTGTCACACTATGAGACGGTCATGTTAGACAAGAACGGTTTATGTAGATAGGATCTAATTAAATGGCTTATTTCAAGAAAAATAATTTTTGCAATCGTCAATGTGTGAGAGTGCAGCTTTAAAGGTTGTAAAACGCTAATATTTTTCGCATTTTCTCCTTCGTTCAGTAACATTTATACTTTTATGGCTTTGTTCGAAGCCATTCATGGGCATGGAAACCATATCGGGAAGAGCACCCGCCATGCCCGTCATCATTGAATATCAGTCCCCCCGTGTTTGGTCTTCGTCCCCTGTTGATTTGCGTTGCAATTTAAATTCGATCAAACTACGTAGTCCTGAACCATCCGGAACGAAACCTTTTCGTCACTCTATACATAAGAAAGATTTATATCCAAAGAATCTCAACAAATTGCCCTTTGATGAAAAATAATTTTGGCCTTCGGTCAATGTGTGAGAGTGCAGCTTTAAAGGTTGTAAAACGCTAATATTTTGCACATTTTGTCCTTCGTTCAGTAACATTTATACTTTTTATGGCTTTGTTCGAAGCCATTCAGGGGCATGGAAAGCATATCGCGGAGAGCACCCGCCATGCCCGCCAGCATTGAATATCAGTCCCCCCGTGTTTGATCTTCGTCCCGTCAAACTACGTAGTCCTGGTTCATAAGAAAGATTTTAATGCAAATTATCTCAACAAATTGCCCATTTGATGAAAAATAATTTTGGCCTTCGGTCAATGTGTGTGAGTGCAGCTTTAAAGGTTGTAAAACGCTTACATTTTTCGCATTTTCTCGTCCACTTAGTAACATTGTTTATGTTTCTTGAGATAATTCAAGCCACATCGCGGAGAGCACCCGATATATCCGTGATCATTGAATATTTGTTCCCAGCATTTTGGCGTCGTCCCCGTTGTTTTAAGTTGTAATTTGAACTCTATTCAACTACGGTGTCCTGCGCCATCCGGAACGACACATCTTTGTCACTCTATGAGACGGTCATGTTAGACAAGAACGGTTTTTGTAGAAAGGATCTCCACAAATGGCTCATTTCAAGAAAAATAATTTTTGCAATCGTCAATGTGTGAGAGTGCAGCTTTAAAAGTTGTGAAACTCTAATATTTTTCGCATTTTCTGCTTCGTTCAGTAACATTTATACTTGTATGGCTTTGTCCGAAACCATTCATGGGCATGGAAACCATATCGCAGAGAGCACCCGCCATGCCCGTCATCATTAAATATTAGTCCCCCCGTGTTTGGTCTTCGTCTCCTGTTGATTTGCGTTGCAATTTAAATTCGATCAAACTACCGGAACGAAACATTTTCGTTACTCTATACATAAGAAAGAATTATATCCAAAGTATCTCAACAAATTACTCATTTCATGAAAAATAATTTTGGCTTTCGGTTAATGTGTGAGAGTGCAGCTTTAAAGGTTGTAAAACGCAAATATTTTTCGCATTTTCTTGTCCATTTAGTTGATAATTCAAGCCATATCGCGGAGCGCACCCGATATATCCGTCATCACTGAATATCGATCAAACTTTACTTATAAGAAAGAATTATATCCAAAGTATCTCAACAATTACTCATTTCATGAAAAATAATTTTGGCTTTCGGTTAATGTGTGAGAGTGCAGCTTTAAAGGTTGTAAAACGCAAATATTTTTCGCATTTTTTGTCCATTTAGTTGATAATTCAAGCCATATCGCGGAGCGCACCCGATATATCCGTCATCACTGAATATATGTCCCCCCAGTTTGGGCGTCGTGCCCGTTGATTTGCGTTACAATTTGAATTCTAGCCAACTACGTTGTTCTGCGCCACGCGGAACGACACTTCTTCGTCACTCTATAAGACGGTCATGTTAGACAAGAACGGTTTATGTAGAAAGGATCTCCACAAATGGCTTATTTCAAGAAAAATAATTTTTGCAATCGTCAATGTGTGAGAGTGCAGCTTTAAAGGTTGTGAAACTCATATATTTTTCGCATTTTCTCCTTCGTTCAGTAACATTTATCGTCAATGTGTGAGAGTGCAGCTTTAAAGGTTGTAAAACGCTAATATTTTTCGCATTTTGTTTTCCATTTAGATGATAATTTAAGCAACAACGCGGAGAGCACCCGCCATATCCGTGATCATTGAAAAGTTTTCACTGCGTTTTGGCGTCGTCACCGTTGTTTTGAGTTGCAATTTGAATTCTAGCCAACTACGGTGTCCTGCGCCATCCGGAACGACACAACTTTGTCACTATATGAGACGGTCATGTTAGACAAGAACGGTTTTTGTAGAAAGGATCTCCACAAATGGCTCATTTCAAGAAAAATAATTTTTGCAATCTCCAATGGGTGAGAGTGCAGCTTTAAAAGTTGTGAAACTCTAATATTTTTCGCATTTTCTTGTCCATTTAGTTGATAATTCAAGCCATATCGCAGAGCGCACCCGATATATCACTCATTTCATGAAAAATAATTTTGGCTTTCGGTTAATGTGTGAGAGTGCAGCTTTAAAGGTTGTAAAACGCAAATATTTTTCGCATTTTCTTGTCCATTTAGTTGATAATTCAAGCCATATCGCGGAGCGCACCCGATATATCAGTCATCACTGAATATCGATCAAACTTTACTTATAAGAAAGAATTATATCCAAAGTATCTCAACAAATTACTCATTTCATGAAAAATAATTTTGGCTTTCGGTTAATGTGTGAGAGTGCAGCTTTAAAGGTTGTAAAACGCAAATATTTTTCGCATTTTTTGTCCATTTAGTTGATAATTCAAGCCATATCGCGGAGCGCACCCGATATATCCGTCATCACTGAATATATATCCCCCCCGTTGATTTGCGTTACAATTTGAATTCTAGCCAACTACGTTGTTCTGCGCCACGCGGAACGACACTTCTTCGTCACTCTATAAGACGGTCATGCTAGACAAGAACGGTTTATGTAGAAAGGATCTCCACAAATGGCTTATTTCAAGAAAAATAATTTTTGCAATCGTCAATGTGTGAGAGTGCAGCTTTAAAGGTTGTGAAACTCATATATTTTTCGCATTTTCTCCTTCGTTCAGTAACATTTATACTTGTATGGTTTTGAAACCATTCAGGGGCATGGAAACCATATAGCGAAGAGCACCCGCCATGCCCGTCATCATTAAAAAATAGTCCCCCCGTGTTTGGTCTTCGTCCCCTGTTGTTTTGCGTTGCAATTTGTATTCGATCAAACTACGTAGTCCTGAACCATCAGGAACGAAACATTTTCGTCACTCTATACATAAGAATGATTTATATCCAAAGTATCTCAACAAATTACTCATTTTATGAAAAATAATTTAGGCCTTCGGTCAATGTGTGAGAGTGCAGCTTTTAAGGTTGTAAAACGCTACTATTTTCCGCAATTTCTTGTGCATTTATAAACATTGTTTAAATGTCATTAGATAATTCAAGCCACAACGCGGAGAGCACCGGCCATATCCGTGATCATTGAATATTTGTTCCCTGCGCTTTGGCGTCGTCCCCGTTGTTTGAAATTGCAATTTGAATGCTATCCAACTACGGTGTCCTGCGCCATCCGGAACGACACATCTTTGTCACTCTATGAGACGGTCATGTTAGACAAGAACGGTTTATGTAGATAGGATCTCATTAAATGGCTTATTTCAAGAAAAATAATTTTTACAATCGTCAATGTGTGAGAGTGCAGCTTTAAAGGTTGTAAAACGCTAATATTTTTCTCATTTTCTCCTTCGTTCAGTAACATTTATACTTGTATGGTTTTGAAACCATTCAGGGGCATGGAAACCATATCGCGAAGAGCATCCGCTATGCCCGTCGTCATTAATTATTAGTCCACCCGTGTTTGGTCTTCGTCCCTTGTTGATTTGCGTTGCAATTTAAATTCGATCAAACTACGTAGTCCTGAACCATCCGGAACGAAACCTTTTCGTCACTCTATATATAAGAAAGATTTATATCCAAAGAATCTCAACAAATTACTCATTTCATGAAAAATAATTTTGGCCTTCGGTCAATGTGTGAGAGTGCAGCTTTAAAGGTTGTAAAACGCTAATATTTTTCGCATTTTCTCCTTCGTTCAGTAACATTTATACTTGTATGGTTTTGAAACCATTCAGGGGCATGGAAACCATATAGCGAAGAGCACCCGCCATGCCCGTCATCATTAAAAATTAGTCCCCCCGTGTTTGGTCTTCGTCCCCTGTTGTTTTGCGTTGCAATTTGTATTCGATCAAACTACGTAGTCCTGAACCATCAGGAACGAAACATTTTCGTCACTCTATACATAAGAAAGATTTATATCCAAAGTATCTCAACAAATTACTCATTTTATGAAAAATAATTTTGGCCTTCGGTCAATGTGTGAGAGTGCAGCTTTTAAGGTTGTAAATCGCTACTATTTTCCGCAATTTCTTGTGCATTTATAAACATTGTTTAAATGTCATTAGATAATTTAAGCCACAACGCGGAGAGCACCGGCCATATCCGTGATCATTGAATATTTGTTCCCTGCGCTTTGGCGTCGTCCCCGTTGTTTGAAGTTGCAATTTGAATGCTATCCAACTACGGTGTCCTGCGCCATCTGGAACGACACATCTTTGTCACTCTATGAGACGGTCATGTTAGACAAGAACGGTTTATGTAGATAGGATCTCATTAAATGGCTTATTTCAAGAAAAATAACTTTTACAATCGTCAATGTGTGATAGTGCAGCTTTAAAGGTTGTAAAACGCTAATATTTTTCGCATTTTCTCCTTCGTTCAGTAACATTTATACTTTTATGGCTTTGTTCGAAGCCATTCATGGGCATGGAAACCATATCGGGAAGAGCACCCGCCATGCCCGTCATCATTGAATATCAGTCCCCCCGTGTTTGGTCTTCGTCCCCTGTTGATTTGCGTTGCAATTTAAATTCGATCAAACTACGTAGTCCTGAACCATCCGGAACGAAACCTTTTCGTCACTCTATACATAAGAAAGATTTATATCCAAAGAATCTCAACAAATTGCCCTTTGATGAAAAATAATTTTGGCCTTCGGTCAATGTGTGAGAGTGCAGCTTTAAAGGTTGTAAAACGCTAATATTTTGCACATTTTGTCCTTCGTTCAGTAACATTTATACTTTTTATGGCTTTGTTCGAAGCCATTCAGGGGCATGGAAAGCATATCGCGGAGAGCACCCGCCATGCCCGCCAGCATTGAATATCAGTCCCCCCGTGTTTGATCTTCGTCCCGTCAAACTACGTAGTCCTGGTTCATAAGAAAGATTTTAATGCAAATTATCTCAACAAATTGCCCATTTGATGAAAAATAATTTTGGCCTTCGGTCAATGTGTGTGAGTGCAGCTTTAAAGGTTGTAAAACGCTTACATTTTTCGCATTTTCTCGTCCATTTAGTAACATTGTTTATGTTTCTTGAGATAATTCAAGCCACATCGCGGAGAGCACCCGATATATCCGTGATCATTGAATATTTGTTCCCAGCATTTTGGCATCGTCCCCGTTGTTTTAAGTTGTAATTTGAACTCTATTCAACTACGGTGTCCTGCGCCATCCGGAACGACACATCTTTGTCACTCTATGAGACGGTCATGTTAGACAAGAACGGTTTTTGTAGAAAGGATCTCCACAAATGGCTCATTTCAAGAAAAATAATTTTTGCAATCGTCAATGTGTGAGAGTGCAGCTTTAAAAGTTGTGAAACTCTAATATTTTTCGCATTTTCTGCTTCGTTCAGTAACATTTATACTTGTATGGCTTTGTCCGAAACCATTCATGGGCATGGAAACCATATCGCAGAGAGCACCCGCCATGCCCGTCATCATTAAATATTAGTCCCCCCGTGTTTGGTCTTCGTCTCCTGTTGATTTGCGTTGCAATTTAAATTCGATCAAACTACCGGAACGAAACATTTTCGTTACTCTATACATAAGAAAGAATTATATCCAAAGTATCTCAACAAATTACTCATTTCATGAAAAATAATTTTGGCTTTCGGTTAATGTGTGAGAGTGCAGCTTTAAAGGTTGTAAAACGCAAATATTTTTCGCATTTTCTTGTCCATTTAGTTGATAATTCAAGCCATATCGCGGAGCGCACCCGATATATCCGTCATCACTGAATATCGATCAAACTTTACTTATAAGAAAGAATTATATCCAAAGTATCTCAACAATTACTCATTTCATGAAAAATAATTTTGGCTTTCGGTTAATGTGTGAGAGTGCAGCTTTAAAGGTTGTAAAACGCAAATATTTTTCGCATTTTTTGTCCATTTAGTTGATAATTCAAGCCATATCGCGGAGCGCACCCGATATATCCGTCATCACTGAATATATGTCCCCCCAGTTTGGGCGTCGTGCCCGTTGATTTGCGTTACAATTTGAATTCTAGCCAACTACGTTGTTCTGCGCCACGCGGAACGACACTTCTTCGTCACTCTATAAGACGGTCATGTTAGACAAGAACGGTTTATGTAGAAAGGATCTCCACAAATGGCTTATTTCAAGAAAAATAATTTTTGCAATCGTCAATGTGTGAGAGTGCAGCTTTAAAGGTTGTGAAACTCATATATTTTTCGCATTTTCTCCTTCGTTCAGTAACATTTATCGTCAATGTGTGAGAGTGCAGCTTTAAAGGTTGTAAAACGCTAATATTTTTCGCATTTTGTTTTCCATTTAGATGATAATTTAAGCAACAACGCGGAGAGCACCCGCCATATCCGTGATCATTGAAAAGTTTTCACTGCGTTTTGGCGTCGTCACCGTTGTTTTGAGTTGCAATTTGAATTCTAGCCAACTACGGTGTCCTGCGCCATCCGGAACGACACAACTTTGTCACTATATGAGACGGTCATGTTAGACAAGAACGGTTTTTGTAGAAAGGATCTCCACAAATGGCTCATTTCAAGAAAAATAATTTTTGCAATCTCCAATGGGTGAGAGTGCAGCTTTAAAAGTTGTGAAACTCTAATATTTTTCGCATTTTCTTGTCCATTTAGTTGATAATTCAAGCCATATCGCAGAGCGCACCCGATATATCACTCATTTCATGAAAAATAATTTTGGCTTTCGGTTAATGTGTGAGAGTTCAGCTTTTAAGGTTGTAAAACGCAAATATTTTTCGCATTTTCTTGTCCATTTAGTTGATAATTCAAGCCATATCGCGGAGCGCACCCGATATATCAGTCATCACTGAATATCGATCAAACTTTACTTATAAGAAAGAATTATATCCAAAGTATCTCAACAAATTACTCATTTCATGAAAAATAATTTTGGCTTTCGGTTAATGTGTGAGAGTGCAGCTTTAAAGGTTGTAAAACGCAAATATTTTTCGCATTTTTTGTCCATTTAGTTGATAATTCAAGCCATATCGCGGAGCGCACCCGATATATCCGTCATCACTGAATATATATCCCCCCCGTTGATTTGCGTTACAATTTGAATTCTAGCCAACTACGTTGTTCTGCGCCACGCGGAACGACACTTCTTCGTCACTCTATAAGACGGTCATGCTAGACAAGAACGGTTTATGTAGAAAGGATCTCCACAAATGGCTTATTTCAAGAAAAATAATTTTTGCAATCGTCAATGTGTGAGAGTGCAGCTTTAAAGGTTGTGAAACTCATATATTTTTCGCATTTTCTCCTTCGTTCAGTAACATTTATACTTGTATGGTTTTGAAACCATTCAGGGGCATGGAAACCATATAGCGAAGAGCACCCGCCATGCCCGTCATCATTAAAAAATAGTCCCCCCGTGTTTGGTCTTCGTCCCCTGTTGTTTTGCGTTGCAATTTGTATTCGATCAAACTACGTAGTCCTGAACCATCAGGAACGAAACATTTTCGTCACTCTATACATAAGAATGATTTATATCCAAAGTATCTCAACAAATTACTCATTTTATGAAAAATAATTTAGGCCTTCGGTCAATGTGTGAGAGTGCAGCTTTTAAGGTTGTAAAACGCTACTATTTTCCGCAATTTCTTGTGCATTTATAAACATTGTTTAAATGTCATTAGATAATTCAAGCCACAACGCGGAGAGCACCCGATATATCCGTCATCACTGAATATCGATCAAACTTTACTTATAAGAAAGAATTATATCCAAAGTATCTCAACAATTACTCATTTCATGAAAAATAATTTTGGCTTTCGGTTAATGTGTGAGAGTGCAGCTTTAAAGGTTGTAAAACGCAAATATTTTTCGCATTTTTTGTCCATTTAGTTGATAATTCAAGCCATATCGCGGAGCGCACCCGATATATCCGTCATCACTGAATATATGTCCCCCCAGTTTGGGCGTCGTGCCCGTTGATTTGCGTTACAATTTGAATTCTAGCCAACTACGTTGTTCTGCGCCACGCGGAACGACACTTCTTCGTCACTCTATAAGACGGTCATGTTAGACAAGAACGGTTTATGTAGAAAGGATCTCCACAAATGGCTTATTTCAAGAAAAATAATTTTTGCAATCGTCAATGTGTGAGAGTGCAGCTTTAAAGGTTGTGAAACTCATATATTTTTCGCATTTTCTCCTTCGTTCAGTAACATTTATCGTCAATGTGTGAGAGTGCAGCTTTAAAGGTTGTAAAACGCTAATATTTTTCGCATTTTGTTTTCCATTTAGATGATAATTTAAGCAACAACGCGGAGAGCACCCGCCATATCCGTGATCATTGAAAAGTTTTCACTGCGTTTTGGCGTCGTCACCGTTGTTTTGAGTTGCAATTTGAATTCTAGCCAACTACGGTGTCCTGCGCCATCCGGAACGACATAACTTTGTCACTATATGAGACGGTCATGTTAGACAAGAACGGTTTTTGTAGAAAGGATCTCCACAAATGGCTCATTTCAAGAAAAATAATTTTTGCAATCTCCAATGGGTGAGAGTGCAGCTTTAAAAGTTGTGAAACTCTAATATTTTTCGCATTTTCTTGTCCATTTAGTTGATAATTCAAGCCATATCGCAGAGCGCACCCGATATATCACTCATTTCATGAAAAATAATTTTGGCTTTCGGTTAATGTGTGAGAGTTCAGCTTTTAAGGTTGTAAAACGCAAATATTTTTCGCATTTTCTTGTCCATTTAGTTGATAATTCAAGCCATATCGCGGAGCGCACCCGATATATCAGTCATCACTGAATATCGATCAAACTTTACTTATAAGAAAGAATTATATCCAAAGTATCTCAACAAATTACTCATTTCATGAAAAATAATTTTGGCTTTCGGTTAATGTGTGAGAGTGCAGCTTTAAAGGTTGTAAAACGCAAATATTTTTCGCATTTTTTGTCCATTTAGTTGATAATTCAAGCCATATCGCGGAGCGCACCCGATATATCCGTCATCACTGAATATATATCCCCCCCGTTGATTTGCGTTACAATTTGAATTCTAGCCAACTACGTTGTTCTGCGCCACGCGGAACGACACTTCTTCGTCACTCTATAAGACGGTCATGCTAGACAAGAACGGTTTATGTAGAAAGGATCTCCACAAATGGCTTATTTCAAGAAAAATAATTTTTGCAATCGTCAATGTGTGAGAGTGCAGCTTTAAAGGTTGTGAAACTCATATATTTTTCGCATTTTCTCCTTCGTTCAGTAACATTTATACTTGTATGGTTTTGAAACCATTCAGGGGCATGGAAACCATATAGCGAAGAGCACCCGCCATGCCCGTCATCATTAAAAAATAGTCCCCCCGTGTTTGGTCTTCGTCCCCTGTTGTTTTGCGTTGCAATTTGTATTCGATCAAACTACGTAGTCCTGAACCATCAGGAACGAAACATTTTCGTCACTCTATACATAAGAATGATTTATATCCAAAGTATCTCAACAAATTACTCATTTTATGAAAAATAATTTAGGCCTTCGGTCAATGTGTGAGAGTGCAGCTTTTAAGGTTGTAAAACGCTACTATTTTCCGCAATTTCTTGTGCATTTATAAACATTGTTTAAATGTCATTAGATAATTCAAGCCACAACGCGGAGAGCACCGGCCATATCCGTGATCATTGAATATTTGTTCCCTGCGCTTTGGCGTCGTCCACGTTGTTTGAAATTGCAATTTGAATGCTATCCAACTACGGTGTCCTGCGCCATCCGGAACGACACATCTTTGTCACTCTATGAGACGGTCATGTTAGACAAGAACGGTTTATGTAGATAGGATCTCATTAAATGGCTTATTTCAAGAAAAATAATTTTTACAATCGTCAATGTGTGAGAGTGCAGCTTTAAAGGTTGTAAAACGCTAATATTTTTCTCATTTTCTCCTTCGTTCAGTAACATTTATACTTGTATGGTTTTGAAACCATTCAGGGGCATGGAAACCATATCGCGAAGAGCATCCGCTATGCCCGTCGTCATTAATTATTAGTCCACCCGTGTTTGGTCTTCGTCCCTTGTTGATTTGCGTTGCAATTTAAATTCGATCAAACTACGTAGTCCTGAACCATCCGGAACGAAACCTTTTCGTCACTCTATATATAAGAAAGATTTATATCCAAAGAATCTCAACAAATTACTCATTTCATGAAAAATAATTTTGGCCTTCGGTCAATGTGTGAGAGTGCAGCTTTAAAGGTTGTAAAACGCTAATATTTTTCGCATTTTCTCCTTCGTTCAGTAACATTTATACTTGTATGGTTTTGAAACCATTCAGGGGCATGGAAACCATATAGCGAAGAGCACCCGCCATGCCCGTCATCATTAAAAATTAGTCCCCCCGTGTTTGGTCTTCGTCCCCTGTTGTTTTGCGTTGCAATTTGTATTCGATCAAACTACGTAGTCCTGAACCATCAGGAACGAAACATTTTCGTCACTCTATACATAAGAAAGATTTATATCCAAAGTATCTCAACAAATTACTCATTTTATGAAAAATAATTTTGGCCTTCGGTCAATGTGTGAGAGTGCAGCTTTTAAGGTTGTAAATCGCTACTATTTTCCGCAATTTCTTGTGCATTTATAAACATTGTTTAAATGTCATTAGATAATTCAAGCCACAACGCGGAGAGCACCGGCCATATCCGTGATCATTGAATATTTGTTCCCTGCGCTTTGGCGTCGTCCCCGTTGTTTGAAGTTGCAATTTGAATGCTATCCAACTACGGTGTCCTGCGCCATCTGGAACGACACATCTTTGTCACTCTATGAGACGGTCATGTTAGACAAGAACGGTTTATGTAGATAGGATCTCATTAAATGGCTTATTTCAAGAAAAATAACTTTTACAATCGTCAATGTGTGATAGTGCAGCTTTAAAGGTTGTAAAACGCTAATATTTTTCGCATTTTCTCCTTCGTTCAGTAACATTTATACTTTTATGGCTTTGTTCGAAGCCATTCATGGGCATGGAAACCATATCGGGAAGAGCACCCGCCATGCCCGTCATCATTGAATATCAGTCCCCCCGTGTTTGGTCTTCGTCCCCTGTTGATTTGCGTTGCAATTTAAATTCGATCAAACTACGTAGTCCTGAACCATCCGGAACGAAACCTTTTCGTCACTCTATACATAAGAAAGATTTATATCCAAAGAATCTCAACAAATTGCCCTTTGATGAAAAATAATTTTGGCCTTCGGTCAATGTGTGAGAGTGCAGCTTTAAAGGTTGTAAAACGCTAATATTTTGCACATTTTGTCCTTCGTTCAGTAACATTTATACTTTTTATGGCTTTGTTCGAAGCCATTCAGGGGCATGGAAAGCATATCGCGGAGAGCACCCGCCATGCCCGCCAGCATTGAATATCAGTCCCCCCGTGTTTGATCTTCGTCCCGTCAAACTACGTAGTCCTGGTTCATAAGAAAGATTTTAATGCAAATTATCTCAACAAATTGCCCATTTGATGAAAAATAATTTTGGCCTTCGGTCAATGTGTGTGAGTGCAGCTTTAAAGGTTGTAAAACGCTTACATTTTTCGCATTTTCTCGTCCATTTAGTAACATTGTTTATGTTTCTTGAGATAATTCAAGCCACATCGCGGAGAGCACCCGATATATCCGTGATCATTGAATATTTGTTCCCAGCATTTTGGCGTCGTCCCCGTTGTTTTAAGTTGTAATTTGAACTCTATTCAACTACGGTGTCCTGCGCCATCCGGAACGACACATCTTTGTCACTCTATGAGACGGTCATGTTAGACAAGAACGGTTTTTGTAGAAAGGATCTCCACAAATGGCTCATTTCAAGAAAAATAATTTTTGCAATCGTCAATGTGTGAGAGTGCAGCTTTAAAAGTTGTGAAACTCTAATATTTTTCGCATTTTCTGCTTCGTTCAGTAACATTTATACTTGTATGGCTTTGTCCGAAACCATTCATGGGCATGGAAACCATATCGCAGAGAGCACCCGCAATGCCCGTCATCATTAAATATTAGTCCCCCCGTGTTTGGTCTTCGTCTCCTGTTGATTTGCGTTGCAATTTAAATTCGATCAAACTACCGGAACGAAACATTTTCGTTACTCTATACATAAGAAAGAATTATATCCAAAGTATCTCAACAAATTACTCATTTCATGAAAAATAATTTTGGCTTTCGGTTAATGTGTGAGAGTGCAGCTTTAAAGGTTGTAAAACGCAAATATTTTTCGCATTTTCTTGTCCATTTAGTTGATAATTCAAGCCATATCGCGGAGCGCACCCGATCTATCCGTCATCACTGAATATCGATCAAACTTTACTTATAAGAAAGAATTATATCCAAAGTATCTCAACAATTACTCATTTCATGAAAAATAATTTTGGCTTTCGGTTAATGTGTGAGAGTGCAGCTTTAAAGGTTGTAAAACGCAAATATTTTTCGCATTTTTTGTCCATTTAGTTGATAATTCAAGCCATATCGCGGAGCGCACCCGATATATCCGTCATCACTGAATATATGTCCCCCCAGTTTGGGCGTCGTGCCCGTTGATTTGCGTTACAATTTGAATTCTAGCCAACTACGTTGTTCTGCGCCACGCGGAACGACACTTCTTCGTCACTCTATAAGACGGTCATGTTAGACAAGAACGGTTTATGTAGAAAGGATCTCCACAAATGGCTTATTTCAAGAAAAATAATTTTTGCAATCGTCAATGTGTGAGAGTGCAGCTTTAAAGGTTGTGAAACTCATATATTTTTCGCATTTTCTCCTTCGTTCAGTAACATTTATCGTCAATGTGTGAGAGTGCAGCTTTAAAGGTTGTAAAACGCTAATATTTTTCGCATTTTGTTTTCCATTTAGATGATAATTTAAGCAACAACGCGGAGAGCACCCGCCATATCCGTGATCATTGAAAAGTTTTCACTGCGTTTTGGCGTCGTCACCGTTGTTTTGAGTTGCAATTTGAATTCTAGCCAACAACGGTGTCCTGCGCCATCCGGAACGACACAACTTTGTCACTATATGAGACGGTCATGTTAGACAAGAACGGTTTTTGTAGAAAGGATCTCCACAAATGGCTCATTTCAAGAAAAATAATTTTTGCAATCTCCAATGGGTGAGAGTGCAGCTTTAAAAGTTGTGAAACTCTAATATTTTTCGCATTTTCTTGTCCATTTAGTTGATAATTCAAGCCATATCGCAGAGCGCACCCGATATATCACTCATTTCATGAAAAATAATTTTGGCTTTCGGTTAATGTGTGAGAGTGCAGCTTTAAAGGTTGTAAAACGCAAATATTTTTCGCATTTTCTTGTCCATTTAGTTGATAATTCAAGCCATATCGCGGAGCGCACCCGATATATCAGTCATCACTGAATATCGATCAAACTTTACTTATAAGAAAGAATTATATCCAAAGTATCTCAACAAATTACTCATTTCATGAAAAATAATTTTGGCTTTCGGTTAATGTGTGAGAGTGCAGCTTTAAAGGTTGTAAAATGCAAATATTTTTCGCATTTTCTTGTCCATTTAGTTGATAATTCAAGCCATATCGCGGAGCGCACCCGATATATCCGACATCACTGAATATCTGTCCCCCGCGTTTGGGCGTCGTGCCCGTTGATTTGCGTTACAATTTGAATTCTAGCCAACTACGTTGTTCTGCGCTACGCGGAACGACACTTCTTCGTCACTCTATGAGACGGTCATGTTAGACAAGAACGGTCATCATTAAATATTAGTCCCCCCGTGTTTGGTCTTCGTCTCCTGTTGATTTGCGTTGCAATTTAAATTCGATCAAACTACCGGAACGAAACATTTTCGTCACTCTATACATAAGAAAGAATTATATCCAAAGTATCTCAACAAATTACTCATTTCATGAAAAATAATTTTGGCTTTCGGTTAATGTGTGAGAGTGCAGCTTTAAAGGTTGTAAAACGCAAATATTTTTCGCATTTTCTTGTCCATTTAGTTGATAATTCAAGCCATATCGCGGAGCGCACCCGATATATCCGTCATCACTGAATATCTGTCCCCCGCGTTTGGGCGTCGTGCCCGTTGATTTGCGTTACAATTTGAATTCTAGCCAACTACGTTGTTCTGCGCCACGCGGAACGACACTTCTTCGTCACTCTATGAGACGGTCATGTTAGACAAGAACGGTTTATGTAGAAAGGATCTCCACAAATGGCTTATTTCAAGAAAAATAATTTTTGCAATCGTCAATGTGTGAGAGTGCAGCTTTAAAGGTTGTGAAACTCATATATTTTTCGCATTTTCTCTTTCGTTCAGTAACATTTATACTTGTATGGTTTTGAAACCATTCAGGGGCATGGAAACCATATCGCGAAGAGCATCCGCTATGCCCGTCGTCATTAATTATTAGTCCACCCGTGTTTGGTCTTCTTCACCTGTTGATTTGCGTTGCAATTTAAATTCGATCAAACTACGTAGTCCTGAACCATCCGGAACGAAACCTTTTCGTCACTCTATACATAAGAAAGATTTATATCCAAAGAATCTCAACAAATTACTCATTTCATGAAAAATAATTTTGGCCTTCGGTCAATGTGTGAGAGTGCAGCTTTAAAGGTTGTAAAACGCTAATATTTTTCGCATTTTCTCCTTCGTTCAGTAACATTTATACTTGTATGGTTTTGAAACCATTCAGGGGCATGGAAACCATATAGCGAAGAGCACCCGCCATGCCCGTCATCATTAAAAATTAGTCCCCCCGTGTTTGGTCTTCGTCCCCTGTTGTTTTGCGTTGCAATTTCTATTCGATCAAACTACGTAGTCCTGAACCATCAGGAACGAAACATTTTCGTCACTCTATACATAAGAAAGATTTATATCCAAAGTATCTCAACAAATTACTCATTTTATGAAAAATAATTTTGGCCTTCGGTCAATGTGTGAGAGTGCAGCTTTTAAGGTTGTAAATCGCTACTATTTTCCGCAATTTCTTGTGCATTTATAAACATTGTTTAAATGTCATTAGATAATTCAAGCCACAACGCGGAGAGCACCGGCCATATCCGTGATCATTGAATATTTGTTCCCTGCGCTTTGGCGTCGTCCCCGTTGTTTGAAGTTGCAATTTGAATGCTATCCAACTACGGTGTCCTGCGCCATCCGGAAAGACACATCTTTGTTACTCTATGAGACGGTCATGTTAGACAAGAACGGTTTATGTAGATAGGATCTCATTAAATGGCTTATTTCAAGAAAAATAATTTTTACAATCGTCAATGTGTGAGAGTGCAGCATTAAAGGTTGTAAAACGGTAATATTTTTCGCATTTTCTCCTTCGTTCAGTAACATTTATACTTGTATGGTTTTGAAACCATTCAGGGGCATGGAAACCATATCGCGAAGAGCATCCGCTATGCCCGTCGTCATTAATTATTAGTCCACCCGTGTTTGGTGTTCGTCCCCTGTTGATTTGCGTTGCAATTTAAATTCGATCAAACTACGTAGTCCTGAACCATCCGGAACGAAACCTTTTCGTCACTCTATACATAAGAAAGATTTATATCCAAAGAATCTCAACAAATTACTCATTTCATGAAAAATAATTTTGGCCTTCGGTCAATGTGTGAGAGTGCAGCTTTAAAGGTTGTAAAACGCTAATATTTTTCGCATTTTCTCCTTCGTTCAGTAACATTTATACTTGTATGGTTTTGAAACCATTCAGGGGCATGGAAACCATATAGCGAAGAGCACCCGCCATGCCCGTCATCATTAAAAATTAGTCCCCCCGTGTTTGGTCTTCGTCCCCTGTTGTTTTGCGTTGCAATTTCTATTCGATCAAACTACGTAGTCCTGAACCATCAGGAACGTAACATTTTCGTCACTCTATACATAAGAAAGATTTATATCCAAAGTATCTCAACAAATTACTCATTTTATGAAAAATAATTTTGGCCTTCGGTCAATGTGTGAGAGTGCAGCTTTTAAGGTTGTAAATCGCTACTATTTTCCGCAATTTCTTGTGCATTTATAAACATTGTTTAAATGTCATTAGATAATTCAAGCCACAACGCGGAGAGCACCGGCCATATCCGTGATCATTGAATATTTGTTCCCTGCGCTTTGGCGTCGTCCCCGTTGTTTGAAGTTGCAATTTGAATGCTATCCAACTACGGTGTCCTGCGCCATCCGGAACGAAACATCTTTGTCAGTCTATGAGACGGTCATGTTAGAAAAGAACGGTTTATGTAGATAGGATCTCCACAAATGGCTCATTTCAAGAAAAATAATTTTTGCAATCGTCAATGTGTGAGAGTGCAGCTTTAAAGGTTGTAAAACGCTAATATTTTTCGCATTTTGTTGTCCATTTAGATGATAATTTAAGCAACAACGCGGAGAGCACCCGCCATATCCGTGATCATTGAAAAGTTTTCACTGCGTTTTGGCGTCGTCACCGTTGTTTTGAGTTGCAATTTGAATTCTAGCCAACTACGTTGTTCTGCGCCACGCGGAACGACACTTCTTCGTCACTCTATGAGACGGTCATGTTAGACAAGAACGGTCATCATTAAATATTAGTCCCCCCGTGTTTGGTCTTCGTCTCCTGTTGATTTGCGTTGCAATTTAAATTCGATCAAACTACCGGAACGAAACATTTTCGTCACTCTATACATAAGAAAGAATTATATCCAAAGTATCTCAACAAATTACTCATTTCATGAAAAATAATTTTGGCTTTCGGTTAATGTGTGAGAGTGCAGCTTTAAAGGTTGTAAAACGCAAATATTTTTCGCATTTTCTTGTCCATTTAGTTGATAATTCAAGCCATATCGCGGAGCGCACCCGATATATCCGTCATCACTGAATATCTGTCCCCCGCGTTTGGGCGTCGTGCCCGTTGATTTGCGTTACAATTTGAATTCTAGCCAACTACGTTGTTCTGCGCCACGCGGAACGACACTTCTTCGTCACTCTATGAGACGGTCATGTTAGACAAGAACGGTTTATGTAGAAAGGATCTCCACAAATGGCTTATTTCAAGAAAAATAATTTTTGCAATCGTCAATGTGTGAGAGTGCAGCTTTAAAGGTTGTGAAACTCATATATTTTTCGCATTTTCTCTTTCGTTCAGTAACATTTATACTTGTATGGTTTTGAAACCATTCAGGGGCATGGAAACCATATCGCGAAGAGCATCCGCTATGCCCGTCGTCATTAATTATTAGTCCACCCGTGTTTGGTCTTCGTCCCCTGTTGATTTGCGTTGCAATTTAAATTCGATCAAACTACGTAGTCCTGAACCATCCGGAACGAAAACTTTTCGTCACTCTATACATAAGAAAGATTTATATCCAAAGAATCTCAACAAATTACTCATTTCATGAAAAATAATTTTGGCCTTCGGTCAATGTGTGAGAGTGCAGCTTTAAAGGTTGTAAAACGCTAATATTTTTCGCATTTTCTCCTTCGTTCAGTAACATTTATACTTGTATGGTTTTGAAACCATTCAGGGGCATGGAAACCATATAGCGAAGAGCACCCGCCATGCCCGTCATCATTAAAAATTAGTCCCCCCGTGTTTGGTCTTCGTCCCCTGTTGTTTTGCGTTGCAATTTCTATTCGATCAAACTACGTAGTCCTGAACCATCAGGAACGAAACATTTTCGTCACTCTATACATAAGAAAGATTTATATCCAAAGTATCTCAACAAATTACTCATTTTATGAAAAATAATTTTGGCCTTCGGTCAATGTGTGAGAGTGCAGCTTTTAAGGTTGTAAATCGCTACTATTTTCCGCAATTTCTTGTGCATTTATAAACATTGTTTAAATGTCATTAGATAATTCAAGCCACAACGCGGAGAGCACCGGCCATATCCGTGATCATTGAATATTTGTTCCCTGCGCTTTGGCGTCGTCCCCGTTGTTTGAAGTTGCAATTTGAATGCTATCCAACTACGGTGTCCTGCGCCATCCGGAAAGACACATCTTTGTCACTCTATGAGACGGTCATGTTAGACAAGAACGGTTTATGTAGATAGGATCTCATTAAATGGCTTATTTCAAGAAAAATAATTTTTACAATCGTCAATGTGTGAGAGTGCAGCATTAAAGGTTGTAAAACGCTAATATTTTTCGCATTTTCTCCTTCGTTCAGTAACATTTATACTTGTATGGTTTTGAAACCATTCAGGAGCATGGAAACCATATCGCGAAGAGCATCCGCTATGCCCGTCGTCATTAATTATTAGTCCACCCGTGTTTGGTCTTCGTCCCCTGTTGATTTGCGTTGCAATTTAAATTCGATCAAACTACGTAGTCCTGAACCATCCGGAACGAAACCTTTTCGTCACTCTATACATAAGAAAGATTTATATCCAAAAAATCTCAACAAATTACTCATTTCATGAAAAATAATTTTGGCCTTCGGTCAATGTGTGAGAGTGCAGCTTTAAAGGTTGTAAAACGCTAATATTTTTCGCATTTTCTCCTTCGTTCAGTAACATTTATACTTGTATGGTTTTGAAACCATTCAGGGGCATGGAAACCATATAGCGAAGAGCACCCGCCATGCCCGTCATCATTAAAAATTAGTCCCCCCGTGTTTGGTCTTCGTCCCCTGTTGTTTTGCGTTGCAATTTCTATTCGATCAAACTACGTAGTCCTGAACCATCAGGAACGAAACATTTTCGTCACTCTATACATAAGAAAGATTTATATCCAAAGTATCTCAACAAATTACTCATTTTATGAAAAATAATTTTGGCCTTCGGTCAATGTGTGAGAGTGCAGCTTTTAAGGTTGTAAATCGCTACTATTTTCCGCAATTTCTTGTGCATTTATAAACATTGTTTAAATGTCATTAGATAATTCAAGCCACAACGCGGAGAGCACCGGCCATATCCGTGATCATTGAATATTTGTTCCCTGCGCTTTGGCGTCGTCCCCGTTGTTTGAAGTTGCAATTTGAATGCTATCCAACTACGGTGTCCTGCGCCATCCGGAAAGACACATCTTTGTTACTCTATGAGACGGTCATGTTAGACAAGAACGGTTTATGTAGATAGGATCTCATTAAATGGCTTATTTCAAGAAAAATAATTTTTACAATCGTCAATGTGTGAGAGTGCAGCATTAAAGGTTGTAAAACGGTAATATTTTTCGCATTTTCTCCTTCGTTCAGTAACATTTATACTTGTATGGTTTTGAAACCATTCAGGGGCATGGAAACCATATCGCGAAGAGCATCCGCTATGCCCGTCGTCATTAATTATTAGTCCACCCGTGTTTGGTGTTCGTCCCCTGTTGATTTGCGTTGCAATTTAAATTCGATCAAACTACGTAGTCCTGAACCATCCGGAACGAAACCTTTTCGTCACTCTATACATAAGAAAGATTTATATCCAAAGAATCTCAACAAATTACTCATTTCATGAAAAATAATTTTGGCCTTCGGTCAATGTGTGAGAGTGCAGCTTTAAAGGTTGTAAAACGCTAATATTTTTCGCATTTTCTCCTTCGTTCAGTAACATTTATACTTGTATGGTTTTGAAACCATTCAGGGGCATGGAAACCATATAGCGAAGAGCACCCGCCATGCCCGTCATCATTAAAAATTAGTCCCCCCGTGTTTGGTCTTCGTCCCCTGTTGTTTTGCGTTGCAATTTCTATTCGATCAAACTACGTAGTCCTGAACCATCAGGAACGTAACATTTTCGTCACTCTATACATAAGAAAGATTTATATCCAAAGTATCTCAACAAATTACTCATTTTATGAAAAATAATTTTGGCCTTCGGTCAATGTGTGAGAGTGCAGCTTTTAAGGTTGTAAATCGCTACTATTTTCCGCAATTTCTTGTGCATTTATAAACATTGTTTAAATGTCATTAGATAATTCAAGCCACAACGCGGAGAGCACCGGCCATATCCGTGATCATTGAATATTTGTTCCCTGCGCTTTGGCGTCGTCCCCGTTGTTTGAAGTTGCAATTTGAATGCTATCCAACTACGGTGTCCTGCGCCATCCGGAACGAAACATCTTTGTCAGTCTATGAGACGGTCATGTTAGAAAAGAACGGTTTATGTAGATAGGATCTCCACAAATGGCTCATTTCAAGAAAAATAATTTTTGCAATCGTCAATGTGTGAGAGTGCAGCTTTAAAGGTTGTAAAACGCTAATATTTTTCGCATTTTGTTGTCCATTTAGATGATAATTTAAGCAACAACGCGGAGAGCACCCGCCATATCCGTGATCATTGAAAAGTTTTCACTGCGTTTTGGCGTCGTCACCGTTGTTTTGAGTTGCAATTTGAATTCTAGCCAACTACGTTGTTCTGCGCCACGCGGAACGACACTTCTTCGTCACTCTATGAGACGGTCATGTTAGACAAGAACGGTCATCATTAAATATTAGTCCCCCCGTGTTTGGTCTTCGTCTCCTGTTGATTTGCGTTGCAATTTAAATTCGATCAAACTACCGGAACGAAACATTTTCGTCACTCTATACATAAGAAAGAATTATATCCAAAGTATCTCAACAAATTACTCATTTCATGAAAAATAATTTTGGCTTTCGGTTAATGTGTGAGAGTGCAGCTTTAAAGGTTGTAAAACGCAAATATTTTTCGCATTTTCTTGTCCATTTAGTTGATAATTCAAGCCATATCGCGGAGCGCACCCGATATATCCGTCATCACTGAATATCTGTCCCCCGCGTTTGGGCGTCGTGCCCGTTGATTTGCGTTACAATTTGAATTCTAGCCAACTACGTTGTTCTGCGCCACGCGGAACGACACTTCTTCGTCACTCTATGAGACGGTCATGTTAGACAAGAACGGTTTATGTAGAAAGGATCTCCACAAATGGCTTATTTCAAGAAAAATAATTTTTGCAATCGTCAATGTGTGAGAGTGCAGCTTTAAAGGTTGTGAAACTCATATATTTTTCGCATTTTCTCTTTCGTTCAGTAACATTTATACTTGTATGGTTTTGAAACCATTCAGGGGCATGGAAACCATATCGCGAAGAGCATCCGCTATGCCCGTCGTCATTAATTATTAGTCCACCCGTGTTTGGTCTTCGTCCCCTGTTGATTTGCGTTGCAATTTAAATTCGATCAAACTACGTAGTCCTGAACCATCCGGAACGAAAACTTTTCGTCACTCTATACATAAGAAAGATTTATATCCAAAGAATCTCAACAAATTACTCATTTCATGAAAAATAATTTTGGCCTTCGGTCAATGTGTGAGAGTGCAGCTTTAAAGGTTGTAAAACGCTAATATTTTTCGCATTTTCTCCTTCGTTCAGTAACATTTATACTTGTATGGTTTTGAAACCATTCAGGGGCATGGAAACCATATAGCGAAGAGCACCCGCCATGCCCGTCATCATTAAAAATTAGTCCCCCCGTGTTTGGTCTTCGTCCCCTGTTGTTTTGCGTTGCAATTTCTATTCGATCAAACTACGTAGTCCTGAACCATCAGGAACGAAACATTTTCGTCACTCTATACATAAGAAAGATTTATATCCAAAGTATCTCAACAAATTACTCATTTTATGAAAAATAATTTTGGCCTTCGGTCAATGTGTGAGAGTGCAGCTTTTAAGGTTGTAAATCGCTACTATTTTCCGCAATTTCTTGTGCATTTATAAACATTGTTTAAATGTCATTAGATAATTCAAGCCACAACGCGGAGAGCACCGGCCATATCCGTGATCATTGAATATTTGTTCCCTGCGCTTTGGCGTCGTCCCCGTTGTTTGAAGTTGCAATTTGAATGCTATCCAACTACGGTGTCCTGCGCCATCCGGAAAGACACATCTTTGTCACTCTATGAGACGGTCATGTTAGACAAGAACGGTTTATGTAGATAGGATCTCATTAAATGGCTTATTTCAAGAAAAATAATTTTTACAATCGTCAATGTGTGAGAGTGCAGCATTAAAGGTTGTAAAACGCTAATATTTTTCGCATTTTCTCCTTCGTTCAGTAACATTTATACTTGTATGGTTTTGAAACCATTCAGGAGCATGGAAACCATATCGCGAAGAGCATCCGCTATGCCCGTCGTCATTAATTATTAGTCCACCCGTGTTTGGTCTTCGTCCCCTGTTGATTTGCGTTGCAATTTAAATTCGATCAAACTACGTAGTCCTGAACCATCCGGAACGAAACCTTTTCGTCACTCTATACATAAGAAAGATTTATATCCAAAAAATCTCAACAAATTACTCATTTCATGAAAAATAATTTTGGCCTTCGGTCAATGTGTGAGAGTGCAGCTTTAAAGGTTGTAAAACGCTAATATTTTTCGCATTTTCTCCTTCGTTCAGTAACATTTATACTTGTATGGTTTTGAAACCATTCAGGGGCATGGAAACCATATAGCGAAGAGCACCCGCCATGCCCGTCATCATTAAAAATTAGTCCCCCCGTGTTTGGTCTTCGTCCCCTGTTGTTTTGCGTTGCAATTTCTATTCGATCAAACTACGTAGTCCTGAACCATCAGGAACGAAACATTTTCGTCACTCTATACATAAGAAAGATTTATATCCAAAGTATCTCAACAAATTACTCATTTTATGAAAAATAATTTTGGCCTTCGGTCAATGTGTGAGAGTGCAGCTTTTAAGGTTGTAAATCGCTACTATTTTCCGCAATTTCTTGTGCATTTATAAACATTGTTTAAATGTCATTAGATAATTCAAGCCACAACGCGGAGAGCACCGGCCATATCCGTGATCATTGAATATTTGTTCCCTGCGCTTTGGCGTCGTCCCCGTTGTTTGAAGTTGCAATTTGAATGCTATCCAACTACGGTGTCCTGCGCCATCCGGAACGACACATCTTTGTCACTCTATGAGACGGTCATGTTAGACAAGAACGGTTTATGTAGATAGGATCTCATTAAATGGCTTATTTCAAGAAAAATAATTTTTACAATCGTCAATGTGTGATAGTGCAGCTTTAAAGGTTGTAAAACGCTAATATTTTTCGCATTTTCTCCTTCGTTCAGTAACATTTATACTTTTATGGCTTTGTTCGAAGCCATTCATGGGCATGGAAACCATATCGGGAAGAGCACCCGCCATGCCCGTCATCATTGAATATCAGTCCCCCCGTGTTTGGTCTTCGTCCCCTGTTGATTTGCGTTGCAATTTAAATTCGATCAAACTACGTAGTCCTGAACCATCCAGAACGAAACCTTTTCGTCACTCTATATATAAGAAAGATTTATATCCAAAGAATCTCAACAAATTGCCCTTTGATGAAAAATAATTTTGGCCTTCGGTCAATGTGTGAGAGTGCAGCTTTAAAGGTTGTAAAACGCTAATATTTTGCGCATTTTCTCCTTCGTTTAGTAACATTTATACTTTTTATGGCTTTGTTCGAAGCCATTCAGGGGCATGGAAAGCATATCGCGGAGAGCACCCGCCATGCCCGCCAGCATTGAATATCAGTCCCCCCGTGTTTGATCTTCGTCCCGTCAAACTACGTAGTCCTGGTTCATAAGAAAGATTTTAATGCAAATTATCTCAACAAATTGCCCATTTGATGAAAAATAATTTTGGCCTTCGGTCAATGTGTGTGAGTGCAGCTTTAAAGGTTGTAAAACGCTTACATTTTTCGCATTTTCTCGTCCATTTAGTAACATTGTTTATGTTTCTTGAGATAATTCAAGCCACATCGCGGAGAGCACCCGATATATCCGTGATCATTGAATATTTGTTCCCAGCATTTTGGCGTCGTCCCCGTTGTTTTAAGTTGCAATTTGAACTCTATTCAACTACGGTGTCCTGCGCCATCCGGAACGACACATCTTTGTCACTCTATGAGACGGTCATGTAAGACAAGAACGGTTTTTGTAGAAAGGATCTCCACAAATGGCTCATTTCAAGAAAAATAATTTTTGCAATCGTCAATGTGTGAGAGTGCAGCTTTAAAAGTTGTGAAACTCTAATATTTTTCGCATTTTCTGCTTCGTTCAGTAACATTTATACTTGTATGGCTTTGTCCGAAACCATTCATGGGCATGGAAACCATATCGCAGAGAGCACCCGCCATGCCCGTCATCATTAAATATTAGTCCCCCCGTGTTTGGTCTTCGTCTCCTGTTGATTTGCGTTGCAATTTAAATTCGATCAAACTACCGGAACGAAACATTTTCGTTACTCGATACATAAGAAAGAATTATATCCAAAGTATCTCAACAAATTACTCATTTCATGAAAAATAATTTTGGCTTTCGGTTAATGTGTGAGAGTGCAGCTTTAAAGGTTGTAAAACGCAAATATTTTTCGCATTTCCTTGTCCATTTAGTTGATAATTCAAGCCATATCGCGGAGCGCACCCGATATATCCGTCATCACTGAATATCGATCAAACTTTACTTATAAGAAAGAATTATATCCAAAGTATCTCAACAATTACTAATTTCATGAAAAATAATTTTGGCTTTCGGTTAATGTGTGAGAGTGCAGCTTTAAAGGTTGTAAAACGCAAATATTTTTCGCATTTTTTGTCCATTTAGTTGATAATTCAAGCCATATCGCGGAGCGCACCCGATATATCCGTCATCACTGAATATATGTCCCCCCCCCCCCGTTGATTTGCGTTACAATTTGAATTCTAGCCAACTACGTTGTTCTGCGCCACGCGGAACGACACTTCTTCGTCACTCTATAAGACGGTCATGTTAGACAAGAACGGTTTATGTAGAAAGGATCTCCACAAATGGCTTATTTCAAGAAAAATAATTTTTGCAATCGTCAATGTGTGAGAGTGCAGCTTTAAAGGTTGTGAAACTCATATATTTTTCGCATTTTCTCCTTCGTTCAGTAACATTTATACTTGTATGGTTTTGAAACCATTCAGGGGCATGGAAACCATATAGCGAAGAGCACCCGCCATGCCCGTCATCATTAAAAATTAGTCCCCCCGTGTTTGGTCTTCGTCCCCTGTTGTTTTGCGTTGCAATTTGTATTCGATCAAACTACGTAGTCCTGAACCATCAGGAACGAAACATTTTCGTCACTCTATACATAAGAAAGATTTATATCCAAAGAATCTCAACAAATTACTCATTTTATGAAAAATAATTTAGGCCTTCGGTCAATGTGTGAGAGTGCAGCTTTTAAGGTTGTAAATCGCTACTATTTTCCGCAATTTCTTGTGCATTTATAAACATTGTTTAAATGTCATTAGATAATTCAAGCCACAACGCGGAGAGCACCGGCCATATCCGTGATCATTGAATATTTGTTCCCTGCGCTTTGGCGTCGTCCCCGTTGTTTGAAGTTGCAATTTGAATGCTATCCAACTACGGTGTCCTGCGCCATCCGGAACGACACATCTTTGTCACTCTATGAGACGGTCATGTTAGACAAGAACGGTTTATGTAGATAGGATCTCATTAAATGGCTTATTTCAAGAAAAATAATTTTTACAATCGTCAATGTGTGAGAGTGCAGCTTTAAAGGTTGTAAAACGCTAATATTTTTCGCATTTTCTCCTTCGTTCAGTAACATTTATACTTGTATGGTTTTGAAACCATTCAGGGGCATGGAAACCATATCGCGAAGAGCATCCGCTATGCCCGTCGTCATTAATTATTAGTCCACCCGTGTTTGGTCTTCGTCCCCTGTTGATTTGCGTTGCAATTTAAATTCGATCAAACTACGTAGTCCTGAACCATCCGGAACGAAACCTTTTCGTCACTCTATACATAAGAAAGATTTATATCCAAAGAATCTCAACAAATTACTCATTTCATGAAAAATAATTTTGGCCTTCGGTCAATGTGTGAGAGTGCAGCTTTAAAGGTTGTAAAACGCTAATATTTTTCGCATTTTCTCCTTCGTTCAGTAACATTTATACTTGTATGGTTTTGAAACCATTCAGGGGCATGGAAACCATATAGCGAAGAGCACCCGCCATGCCCGTCATCATTAAAAATTAGTCCCCCCGTGTTTGGTCTTCGTCCCCTGTTGTTTTGCGTTGCAATTTCTATTCGATCAAACTACGTAGTCCTGAACCATCAGGAACGAAACATTTTCGTCACTCTATACATAAGAAAGATTTATATCCAAAGTATCTCAACAAATTACTCATTTTATGAAAAATAATTTTGGCCTTCGGTCAATGTGTGAGAGTGCAGCTTTTAAGGTTGTAAATCGCTACTATTTTCCGCAATTTCTTGTGCATTTATAAACATTGTTTAAATGTCATTAGATAATTCAAGCCACAACGCGGAGAGCACCGGCCATATCCGTGATCATTGAATATTTGTTCCCTGCGCTTTGGCGTCGTCCCCGTTGTTTGAAGTTGCAATTTGAATGCTATCCAACTACGGTGTCCTGCGCCATCCGGAACGACACATCTTTGTCACTCTATGAGACGGTCATGTTAGACAAGAACGGTTTATGTAGATAGGATCTCATTAAATGGCTTATTTCAAGAAAAATAATTTTTACAATCGTCAATGTGTGATAGTGGAGCTTTAAAGGTTGTAAAACGCTAATATTTTTCGCATTTTCTCCTTCGTTCAGTAACATTTATACTTTTATGGCTTTGTTCGAAGCCATTCATGGGCATGGAAACCATATCGGGAAGAGCACCCGCCATGCCCGTCATCATTGAATATCAGTCCCCCCGTGTTTGGTCTTCGTCCCCTGTTGATTTGCGTTGCAATTTAAATTCGATCAAACTACGTAGTCCTGAACCATCCGGAACGAAACCTTTTCGTCACTCTATACATAAGAAAGATTTATATCCAAAGAATCTCAACAAATTGCCCTTTGATGAAAAATAATTTTGGCCTTCGGTCAATGTGTGAGAGTGCAGCTTTAAAGGTTGTAAAACGCTAATATTTTGCGCATTTTCTCCTTCGTTCAGTAACATTTATACTTTTTATGGCTTTGTTCGAAGCCATTCAGGGGCATGGAAAGCATATCGCGGAGAGCACCCGCCATGCCCGCCAGCATTGAATATCAGTCCCCCCGTGTTTGATCTTCGTCCCGTCAAACTACGTAGTCCTGGTTCATAAGAAAGATTTTAATGCAAATTATCTCAACAAATTGCCCATTTGATGAAAAATAATTTTGGCCTTCGGTCAATGTGTGTGAGTGCAGCTTTAAAGGTTGTAAAACGCTTACATTTTTCGCATTTTCTCGTCCATTTAGTAACATTGTTTATGTTTCTTGAGATAATTCAAGCCACATCGCGGAGAGCACCCGATATATCCGTGATCATTGAATATTTGTTCCCAGCATTTTGGCGTCGTCCCCGTTGTTTTAAGTTGCAATTTGAACTCTATTCAACTACGGTGTCCTGCGCCATCCGGAACGACACATCTTTGTCACTCTATGAGACGGTCATGTTAGACAAGAACGGTTTTTGTAGAAAGGATCTCCACAAATGGCTCATTTCAAGAAAAATAATTTTTGCAATCGTCAATGTGTGAGAGTGCAGCTTTAAAAGTTGTGAAACTCTAATATTTTTCGCATTTTCTGCTTCGTTCAGTAACATTTATACTTGTATGGCTTTGTCCGAAACCATTCATGGGCATGGAAACCATATCGCAGAGAGCACCCGCCATGCCCGTCATCATTAAATATTAGTCCCCCCGTGTTTGGTCTTCGTCTCCTGTTGATTTGCGTTGCAATTTAAATTCGATCAAACTACCGGAACGAAACATTTTCGTTACTCTATACATAAGAAAGAATTATATCCAAAGTATCTCAACAAATTACTCATTTCATGAAAAATAATTTTGGCTTTCGGTTAATGTGTGAGAGTGCAGCTTTAAAGGTTGTAAAACGCAAATATTTTTCGCATTTTCTTGTCCATTTAGTTGATAATTCAAGCCATATCGCGGAGCGCACCCGATATATCCGTCATCACTGAATATCGATCAAACTTTACTTATAAGAAAGAATTATATCCAAAGTATCTCAACAATTACTAATTTCATGAAAAATAATTTTGGCTTTCGGTTAATGTGTGAGAGTGCAGCTTTAAAGGTTGTAAAACGCAAATATTTTTCGCATTTTTTGTCCATTTAGTTGATAATTCAAGCCATATCGCGGAGCGCACCCGATATATCCGTCATCACTGAATATCTGTCCCCCGCGTTTGGGCGTCGTGCCCGTTGATTTGCGTTACAATTTGAATTCTAGCCAACTACGTTGTTCTGCGCCACGCGGAACGACACTTCTTCGTCACTCTATAAGACGGTCATGTTAGACAAGAACGGTTTATGTAGAAAGGATCTCCACAAATGGCTTATTTCAAGAAAAATAATTTTTGCAATCGTCAATGTGTGAGAGTGCAGCTTTAAAGGTTGTGAAACTCATATATTTTTCGCATTTTCTCTTTCGTTCAGTAACATTTATACTTGTATGGTTTTGAAACCATTCAGGGGCATGGAAACCATATCGCGAAGAGCATCCGCTATGCCCGTCGTCATTAAATATTAGTCCACCCGTGTTTGGTCTTCGTCCCCTGTTGATTTGCGTTGCAATTTAAATTCGATCAAACTACGTAGTCCTGAACCATCCGGAACGAAACCTTTTCGTCACTCTATACATAAGAAAGATTTATATCCAAAGAATCTCAACAAATTACTCATTTTATGAAAAATAATTTTGGACTTCGGTCAATGTGTGAGAGTGCAGTTTGAAAGGTTGTAAAACGCTAATATTTTTCGCATTTTCTCCTTCGTTCAGTAACATTTATACTTGTATGGTTTTGAAACCATTCAGGGGCATGGAAACCATATAGCGAAGAGCACCCGCCATGCCCGTCATCATTAAAAATTAGTCCCCCCGTGTTTGGTCTTCGTCCCCTGTTGTTTTGCGTTGCAATTTCTATTCGATCAAACTACGTAGTCCTGAACCATCAGGAACGAAACATTTTCGTCACTCTATACATAAGAAAGATTTATATCCAAAGTATCTCAACAAATTACTCATTTTATGAAAAATAATTTTGGCCTTCGGTCAATGTGTGAGAGTGCAGCTTTTAAGGTTGTAAAACGCTACTATTTTCCGCAATTTCTTGTGCATTTATAAACATTGTTTAAATGTCATTAGATAATTCAAGCCACAACGCGGAGAGCACCGGCCATATCCGTGATCATTGAATATTTGTTCCCTGCGCTTTGGCGTCGTCCCCGTTCTTTGAAGTTGCGATTTGAATTCTATCCATCTACGGTGTCCTGCGCCATCCGGAACGACACATCTTTGTCACTCTATGAGACGGTTGTAAAACGCTAATATTGTTCGCATTTTCTCCTTCGTTCAGTAACATTTATACTTTTTATGGCTTTGTTCGAAGCCATTCAGGGGCATGGAAAGCATATCGCGGAGAGCACCCGCCATGCCCGTCAGTCCCCCGTGTTTGATCTTCGTCCCGTCAAACTACGTATTCCTGGTTCATAAGAAAGATTTTTATGCAAATAATCTCAACAAATTGCTCATTTGATGAAAAATAATATTGGCCTTCGGTCAATGTGTGAGAGTGCAGCTTTAAAGGTTGTAAAACGCTTACATTTTTCGCATTTTCTTGTCCATTTAGTAACATTGTTTATGTTTCTTGAGATAATTCAATCCACATCGCGGAGAGCACCCGATATATCCGTGATCTTTGAATATTTGTTCCCAGCATTTTGGCGTCGTCACCGTTGTTTTAAGTTGCAATTTGAACTCTATTCAACTACGGTGTCCTGCGCCACCCGGAACGACACATCTTTGTCACTCTATGAGACGGTCATGTTAGAAAAGAACGGTTTATGTAGATAGGATCTCCACAAATGGCTCATTTCAAGAAAAATAATTTTTGCAATCGTCAATGTGTGAGAGTGCAGCTTTAAAGGTTGTAAAACGCTAATATTTTTCGCATTTTCTCCTTCGTTCAGTAACATTTATACTTTTATGGCTTTGTTCGAAGCCATTCAGGGGCATGGAAACCATATCGGGAAGAGAACCCGCCATGCCCGTCATCATTGAATATCAGTCCCTCCGTGTTTGGTCTCCTCCCCTGTTGATTTGCGTTGCAATTTAAATTCGATCAAACTACGTTGTCCTGAACCATCCAGAACGAAGTATTTTCGTCACTTATACATAAGAAAGATTTATATGCTAAGTACCTCAACAAATTGCCCATTTGATGAAAAATAATTTTGGCCTTCGGTCAATGTGTGAGAGTGCAGCTTTAAAGGTTGTAAAACGCTAATATTTTTCGCATTTTCTCCTTCGTTCAGTAACATTTATACTTTTTATGGCTTTGTTCGAAGCCAATCAGGGGCATGGAAAGCATATCGCGGAGAGCACCCGCCATGCCCGTCAGCATTGAATATCAGTCCACCCGTGTTTGATCTTCGTCCCGTCAAACTACGTAGTCCTGGTTCATAAGAAAGATTTTTATGCAAATTATCTCAACAAATTGCTCATTTGATGAAAAATAATTTTGGCCTTCGGTCAATGTGTGAGAGTGCAGCTTTTAAGGTTGTAAAACGCTTACATTTTTCGCATTTTTCTTGTCCATTTAGTAACATTGTTTATGTTTCTTGAGATAATTCAAGCCACATCGCGGAGAGCACCCGATATATCCGTGATCATTGAATATTTGTTCCCAGCATTTTGGCGTCGTCCCCGTTGTTTTAAGTTGCAATTTGAACTATTTTCAACTACGGTGTCCTGCGCCATCCGGAACGACACATCTTTGTCACTCTATGAGACGGTCATGTTAGAAAAGAACGGTTTATGTAGATAGGATCTCCACAAATGGCTCATTTCAAGAAAATAATTTTTGCAATCGTCAATGTGTGAGAGTGCAGCTTTAAAGGTTGTAAAACGCTAATATTTTTCGCATTTTGTTGTCCATTTAGATGATAATTTAAGCAACATCGCGGAGAGCACCGGCCATATCCGTGATCATTGAATATTTGTTCACTGCGTTTTGGCGTCGTCACCGTTATTTTGAGTTGCAATTTGAATTCTAGCCAACTACGGTGTCCTGCGCCAGTTGCAATTTGAATTCTATCCAACTACGGTGTCCTGCGCCATCCGGAACGACACATCTTTGTCACTCTATGAGACGGTCATGTTAGAAAAGAACGGTTTATGTAGATAGGATCTCCACAAATGGCTCATTTCAAGAAAAATAATTTTTGCAATCTCCCATGTGTGAGAGTGCAGCTTTAAAAGTTGTGAAACTCTAATATTTTTCGCATTTTCTCCTTCGTTCAGTAACATTTATATTTGTATGGCTTTGTCTGAAACCATTCAGGGGCATGGAAACCATATCGCAGAGAGCACCCGCCATGCCCGTCATCATTAAATATTAGTCCCCCCGTGTTTGGTCTTCGTCTCCTGTTGATTTGCGTTGCAATTTAAATTCGATCAAACTAACGGAACGAAAAATTTTCGTCACTCTATACATAAGAAAGAATTATATCCAAAGTATCTCAACAAATTACTCATTTCATGAAAAATAATTTTGGCTTTCGGTTAATGTGTGAGAGTGCAGCTTTAAAGGTTGTAAAACGCAAATATTTTTCGCATTTTCTTGTCCATTTAGTTGATAATTCAAGCCATATCGCGGAGCGCACCCGATATTTCAGTCATCACTGAATATCGATCAAACTTTACTTATAAGAAAGAATTATATCCAAAGTATCTCAACAATTACTCATTTCATGAAAAATAATTTTGGCTTTCGGTTAATGTGTGAGAGTGCAGCTTTAAAGGTTGTAAAACGCAAATATTTTTCGCATTTTCTTGTCCATTTAGTTGATAATTCAAGCCATATCGCGGAGAGCACCCGATATATCCGTCATCACTGAATATCTGTCCCCCGCGTTTGGGCGTCGTGCCCGTTGATTTGCGTTATAATTTGAATTCTAGACAACTACGTTGTTCTGCGCCACGCGAAACGACACTTCTTCGTCACTCTATGAGACGGTCATGTTAGACAAGAACGGTTTATGTAGAAAGGATCTCCACAAATGGCTTATTTCAAGAAAAATAATTTTTGCAATCGTCAATGTGTGAGAGTGCAGTTTTTAAGGTTGTGAAACTCATATATTTTTCGCATTTTCTCTTTCGTTCAGTAACATTTATACTTGTATGGTTTTGAAACCATTCAGGGGCATGGAAACCATATCGCGAAGAGCATCCGCTATGCCCGTCGTCATTAAATATTAGTCCACCCGTGTTTGGTCTCCGTCCCCTGTTGATTTGCGTTGTAATTTAAATTCGATCAAACTACGTAGTCCTGAACCATCCAGAACGAAACATTTTCGTCACTCTATACATAAGAAAGATTTATATCCAAAGAATCTCAACAAATTACTCATTTCATGAAAAATAATTTTGGCCTTCGGTCTATGTGTGAGAGTGCAGCTTTTAAGGTTGTAAAACGCTAATATTTTTCGCAATTTCTTGTGCATTTATAAACATTGTTTAAATGTCATTAGATAATTCAAGCCACAACGCGGAGAGCACCGGCCAAATCCGTGATCATTGAATATTTGTTCCCTGCGCTTTTGGTGTCGTCCCCGTTGTTTGAAGTTGCAATTTGAATTCTATCCAACTACGGTGTCCTGCGCCATCCGGAACGACACATCTTTGTCACTCTATGAGACGGTCATGTTAGACAAGAACGGTTTATGTAGATAGGATCTCATTAAATGGCTTATTTCAAGAAAAATAATTTTTGCAATCGTCAATGTGTGAGAGTGCAGCTTTAAAGGTTGTAAAACGCTAATATTTTTCGCATTTTCTCCTTCGTTCAGTAACATTTATACTTTTATGGCTTTGTTCGAAGGCATTCAGGGGCATGGAAACCATATCGGGAAGAGCACCCGCCATGCCCGTCATCATTGAGTATCAGTCCCCCCGTGTTTGGTCTTCCTCCCCTGTTGATTTGCGTTGCAATTTAAATTCGATCAAACTACGTTGTCCTGAACCATCCAGAACGAAGTATTTTCGTCACTCTATACATAAGAAAGATTTATATGCTAAGTATCTCAACAAATTGCCCATTTGATGAAAAATAATTTTGGCCGATTTATGTAGATAGGATCTCCACAAATGGCTCATTTCAAGAACAATAATTTTTGCAATCGTCAATGTGTGAGAGTGCAGCTTTAAAGGTTGTAAAACGCAAATTTTTTTCGCATTTTGTTGTCCATTTAGATGATAATTTAAGCAACATCGCGGAGAGCACCGGCCATATCCGTGATCATTGAATATTTGTTCACTGCGTTTTGGCGTCTTCACCGTTGTTTTGAGTTGCAATTTGAATTCTAGCCAACTACGGTGTCCTGCGCCAGTTGAAATTTGAATTCTATCCAACTACGGTGTCCTGCGCCATCCGGAACGACACAACTTTGTCACTATATGAGACGGTCATGTTAGACAAGAACGGTTTTTGTAGAAAGGATCTCCACAAATGGCTCATTTCAAGAAAAATAATATTTGCAATCTCCAATGTGTGAGAGTGCAGCTTTAAAAGTTGTGAAACTCTAATATTTTTCGCATTTTCTCCTTCGTTCAGTAACATTTATACTTGTATGGCTTTGTCCGAAACCATTCAGGGGCATGGAAACCATATCGCAGAGAGCACCCGCCATGCCCGTCATCATTAAATATTAGTCCCCCCGTGTTTGGTCTTCGTCTCCTGTTGATTTGCGTTGCAATTTAAATTCGATCAAACTACGTTGTCCTGAACCATCCAGAACGAAGTATTTTCGTCACTCTATACATAAGAAAGATTTATATGCTAAGTATCTCAACAAATTGCCCATTTGATGAAAAATAATTGTGGCCGGTTTATGTAGATAGGATCTCCACAAATGGCTCATTTCAAGAAAAATAATTTTTGCAATCGTCAATGTGTGAGAGTGCATCTTTAAAGGTTGTAAAACGCTAATATTTTTCGCATTTTCTCCTTCGTTCAGTAACATTTATACTTGTATGGTTTTGAAACCATTCAGGGGCATGGAAACCATATAGCGAAGAGCATCCGCCATGCCCGTCATCATTAAAAATTAGTCCCCCCGTGCTTGGTCTTCGTCCCCTGTTGTTTTGCGTTGCAATTTGTATTTGATCAAACTACGTAGTCCTGAACCATCAGGAACGAAACATTTTCGTCACTCTATACATGAGAAAGATTTATATCCAAAGTATCTCAACAAATTACTCATTTTATGAAAAATAATTTTGGCCTTCGGTCAATGTGTGAGAGTGCATCTTTTAAGGTTGTAAAACGCTAATATTTTCCGCAATTTCTTGTGCATTTATAAACATTGTTTAAATGTCATTAGATAATTCAAGCCACAACGCGGAGAGCACCGGCCATATCCGTGATCATTGAATATTTGTTCCCTGCGCTTTGGCGTCGTCCCCGTTGTTTGAAGTTGCAATTTGAATTCTATCCAACTACGGTGTCCTTTGCCATCCGGAACGACACATCTTTGTCACTCTATGAGACGGTCATGTTAGACAAGAACGGTTTATGTAGATAGGATCTCATTAAATGGCTTATTTCAAGAAAAATAATTTTTGCAATCGTCAATGTGTGAGAGTGCAGCTTTAAAGGTTGTAAAACGCTAATACTTTTCGTATTTTCTCCTTCGTTCAGTAACATTTATACTTTTATGGCTTTGTTCGAAGGCATTCAGGGGCATGGAAACCATATCGGGAAGAGCACCCGCCATGCCCGTCATCATTGAATATCAGTCCCCCCGTGTTTGGTCTTCCTCCCCTGTTGATTTGCGTTTCAATTTAAATTCGATCAAACTACGTTGTCCTGAACCATCCAGAACGAAGTATTTTCGTCACTCTATACATAAGAAAGATTTATATGCTAAGTATCTCAACAAATTGCCCATTTGATGAAAAATAATTTTGGCCTTCGGTCAATGTGTGAGAGTGCAGCTTTAAAGGTTGTAAAACGCTAATATTTTTCGCATTTTCTCCTTCGTTCAGTAACATTTATACTTTTTATGGCTTTGTTCGAAGCCATTCAGGGGCATGGAAAGCATATCGCGGAGAGCACCCGCCATGCCCGTCAGTCCCCCGTGTTTGATCTTCGTCCCGTCAAACTACGTATTCCTAGTTCATAAGAAAGATTTTTATGCAAATAATCTCAACAAATTGCTCATTTGATGAAAAATAATATTGGCCTTCGGTAAATGTGTGAGAGTGCAGCTTTAAAGGTTGTAAAACGCTTACATTTTTCGCATTTTCTTGTCCATTTAGTAACATTGTTTATGTTTCTTGAGATAATTCAAGCCACATCGCGGAGAGCACCCGATATATCCGTGATCATTGAATATTTGTTCCCAGCATTTTGGCGTCGTCCCCGTTGTTTTAAGTTGCAATTTGAACTCTATTCAACTACGGTGTCCTGCGCCACCCGGAACGACACATCTTTGTCACTCTATGAGACGGTCATGTTAGAAAAGAACGGTTTATGTAGATAGGATCTCCACAAATGGCTCATTTCAAGAAAAATAATTTTTGCAATCGTCAATGTGTGAGAGTGCAGCTTTAAAGGTTGTAAAACGCTAATATTTTTCGCATTTTGTTGTCCATTTAGATGATAATTTAAGCAACATCGCGGAGAGCACCGGCCATATCCGTGATCATTGAATATTTGTTCACTGCGTTTTGGCGTCGTCCCCGTTGTTTTGAGTTGCAATTTGAATTCTAGCCAACTACGGTGTCCTGCGCCATCCGGAACGACACAACTTTTTCATTATATGAGACGGTCATATTAGACAAGAACGGTTTTTGTAGAAAGGATCTCCACAAATGGCTCATTTCAAGAAAAATAATTTTTTGCAATCTCCAATGTGTGAGAGTGCAGCTTTAAAAGTTGTGAAACTCTAATATTTTTCGCATTTTCTCCTTCGTTCAGTAACATTTATACTTGTATGGCTTTGTCCGAAACCATTCAGGGGCATGGAAACCATATCGCAGAGAGTACCCGCCATGCCCGTCATCATTAAATATTAGTCCCCCCGTGTTTGGTCTTCGTCTCCTGTTGATTTGCGTTGCAATTTAAATTCGATCAAACTACCGGAACGAAACATTTTCGTCACTCTATACATAAGAAAGAATTATATCCAAAGTATCTCAACAAATTACTCATTTCATGAAAAATAATTTTGGCTTTCGGTTAATGTGTGAGAGTGCAGCTTTAAAGGTTGTAAAACGCTAATATTTTCGCATTTTGTTGTCCATTTAGATGATAATTCAAGCCACAACGCGGAGAGCACCGGCCATATCCGTGATCATTGAATATTTGTTCCCAGCATTTTGGCGTCGTCCCCGTTGTTTGAAGTTGCAATTTGAATTCTATCCAACCACGGTGTCCTGCGCCATCCGGAACGACACATCTTTGTCACTCTATGAGACGGTCATGTTAGACAAGAACTGTTTATGTAGATAGGATCTCATTAAATGGCTTATTTCAAGAAAAAAAAATTTGCAACCGTCAATGTGTGAGAGTGCAGCTTTAAAGGTTGTAAAACGCTAATATTTTTCGCATTTTCTCCTTCGTTCAGTAACATTTATACTGTTATGGCTTTGTTGGAAGCCATTCAGGGGCATGGAAACCATATCGGGAAGAGCACCCGCCATGCCCGTCATCATTGAATATCAGTCCCCCCGTGTTTGGTCTTCCTCCCCTGTTGATTTGCGTTGCAATTTAAATTCGATCAAACTACGTTGTCCTGAACCATCCAGAACGAAGTATTTTCGTCACTCTATACATAAGAAAGATTTATATGCTAAGTATCTCAACAAATTGCCCATTTGATGAAAAATAATTTTGGCCTTCGGTCAATGTGTGAGAGTGCAGATTTAAAGGTTGTAAAACGCTAATATTTTGCGCATTTTCTCCTTCGTTCAGTAACATTTATACTTTTTATGTCTTTGTTCAAAGCCATTCAGGGGCATGGAAAGCATATCGCGGAGAGCACCCGCCATGCCCGTCAGTCCCCCGTGTTTGATCTTCGTCCCGTCAAACTACGTATTCCTAGTTCATAAGAAAGATTTTTATGCAAATAATCTCAACAAATTGCTCATTTGATGAAAAATAATATTGGCCTTCGGTAAATGTGTGAGAGTGCAGCTTTAAAGGTTGTAAAACGCTTACATTTTTCGCATTTTCTTGTCCATTTAGTAACATTGTTTATGTTTCTTGAGATAATTCAAGCCACATCGCGGAGAGCACCCGATATATCCGTGATCATTGAATATTTGTTCCCAGCATTTTGGCGTCGTCCCCGTTGTTTTAAGTTGCAATTTGAACTCTATTCAACTACGGTGTCCTGCGCCACCCGGAACGACACATCTTTGTCACTCTATGAGACGGTCATGTTAGAAAAGAACGGTTTATGTAGATAGGATCTCCACAAATGGCTCATTTCAAGAAAAATAATTTTTGCAATCGTCAATGTGTGAGAGTGCAGCTTTAAAGGTTGTAAAACGCTAATATTTTGCGCATTTTCTCCTTCGTTCAGTAACATTTATACTTTTTATGGCTTTGTTCGAAGCCATTCAGGGGCATGGAAAGCATATCGCGGAGAGCACCCGCCATGCCCGTCAGCATTGAATATCAGTCCACCCGTGTTTGATCTTCGTCCCGTCAAACTACGTAGTCCTGGTTCATAAGAAAGATTTTTATGCAAATTATCTCAACAAATTGCTCATTTGATGAAAAATAATTTTGGCCTTCGGTCAATGTGTGAGAGTGCAGCTTTAAAGGTTGTAAAACGCTTACATTTTTCGCATTTTCTTGTCCATTTAGTAACATTGTTTATGTTTCTTGAGATAATTCAAGCCACATCGCGGAGAGCACCCGATATATCCGTGATCATTGAATATTTGTTCCCAGCATTTTGGCGTCGTCCCCGTTGTTTTAAGTTGCAATTTGAACTCTATTCAACTACGGTGTCCTGCGCCATCCGGAACGACACATCTTTGTCACTCTATGAGACGGTCATGTTAGAAAAGAACGGTCTATGTAGATAGGATCTCCACAAATGGCTCATTTCAAGAAAAATAATTTTTGCAATCGTCAATGTGTGAGAGTGCAGCTTTAAAGGTTGTAAAACGCTAATATTTTTCGCATTTTGTTGTCCATTTAGATGATAATTTAAGCAACATCGCGGAGAGCACCGGCCATATCCGTGATCATTGAATATTTGTTCACTGCGTTTTGGCGTCGTCACAGTTGTTTTGAGTTGCAATTTGAATTCTAGCCAACTACGGTGTCCTGCGCCATCCGGAACGACACAACTTTGTCATTATATGAGACGGTCATGTTAGACAAGAACGGTTTTTTGTAGAAAGGATCTCCACAAATGGCTCATTTCAAGAAAAATATTTTTTGCAATCTCCAATGTGTGAGAGTGCAGCTTTAAAAGTTGTGAAACTCTAATATTTTTCGCATTTTCTCCTTCGTTCAGTAACATTTATAAGTGTATGGCTTTGTCCGAAACCATTCAGGGGCATGGAAGTCATATCGCAGAGAGCACCCGCCATGCCCGTCATATTAAATATTAGTCCCCCCGTGTTTGGTCTTCGTCTCCTGTTGATTTGCGTTGCAATTTAAATTCGATCAAACTACCGGAACGAAACATTTTCGTCACTCTATACATAAGAAAGAATTATATCCAAAGTATCTCAACAAATTACTCATTTCATGAAAAATGATTTTGGCTTTCGGTTAATGTGTGAGAGTGAAGCTTTAAAGGTTGTAAAACGCTAATATTTTCCGCATTTTCTTGTGCATTTATAAACATTGTTTAAATGTCATTAGATAATTCAAGCCACAACGCGGAGAGCACCGGCCATATCCGTGATCATTGAATATTTGTTCCCTGCGCTTTGGCGTCGTCCCCGTTGTTTGAAGTTGCAATTTGAATTCTATCCAACTACGGTGTCCTGCGCCATCCGGAACGACACATCTTTGTCACTCTATGAGACGGTCATGTTAGACAAGAACGGTTTATGTAGATAGGATCTCATTAAATGGCTTATTTCAAGAAAAAATAATTTTTGCAATCGTCAATGTGTGAGAGTGCAGCTTTTAAGGTTGTAAAACGCTAATATTTTCCGCAATTTCTTGTGCATTTATAAACATTGTTTAAATGTCATAAGATAATTCAAGCCACAACGCGGAGAGCACCGGCCATATCCGTGATCATTGAATATTTGTTCCCTGCACTTTGGCGTCGTCCCCGTTGTTTGAAGTTGCAATTTGAATTCTATCCAACTACGGTGTCCTGCGCCATCCGGAACGACACATCTTTGTCACTCTATGAGACGGTCATGTTAGACAAGAACGGTTTATGTAGATAGGATCTCATTAAATGGCTTATTTCAAGAACAATAATTTTTGCAATCGTCAATGTGTGAGAGTGCAGCTTTTAAGGTTGTAAAACGCTAATATTTTTCGCATTTTCTCCTTCGTTCAGTAACATTTATACTTTTATGGCTTTGTTCGAAGCCATTCAGGGGCATGGAAACCATATCGGGAAGAGCACCCGCCATGCCCGTCATCATTGAATATCAGTCCCCCAGTGTTTGGTCTTCCTTCCCTGTTGATTTGCGTTGCAATTTAAATTCGATCAAACTACGTTGTCCTGAACCATCCGGAACGAAACCTTTTCGTCACCCTATACATAAGACGATTTATATCCAAAGAATCTCAACAAATTACCCATTTGATGAAAAATAATTTTGGCCTTCGGTCAATGTGTGAGAGTGCAGCTTTAAAGGTTGTAAAACGCTAATATTTTTCGCATTTTCTCCTTCGTTCAGTAACATTTATACTTGTATGGTTTTGAAACCATTCAGGGGCATGGAAACCATATAGAGAAGAGCACCCGCCATGCACGTCATCATTAAAAATTAGTCCCCCCGTGTTTGGTCTTCGTCCCCTGTTGTTTTGCGTTGCAATTTCTATTCGATCAAACTACGTAGTCCTTAACCATCAGGAACGAAACATTTTCGTCACTCTATTCATAAGAAAGATTTATATCCAAAGTATCTCAACAAATTACTCATTTTATGAAAAATAATTTTGGCCTTCGGTCAATGTGTGAGAGTGCATCTTTCAAGGTTGTAAAACGCTAATATTTTCCGCATTTTCTTGTGCATTTATAAACATTGTTTAAATGTCATTAGATAATTCAAGCCACAACGCGGAGAGCACCGGCCATATCCGTGATCATTGAATATTTGTTCCCTGCGCTTTGGCGTCGTCCCCGTTGTTTGAAGTTGCAATTTGAATTCTATCCAACTACGGTGTCCTGCGCCATCCGGAACGACACATCTTTGTCACTCTATGAGACGGCATGTTAGACAAGAACGGTTTATGTAGATAGGGTCTCATTAAATGGCTTATTTCAAGAAAAATAATTTTTGCAATCGTCAATGTGTGAGAGTGCAGCTTTTAAGGTTGTAAAACGCTAATATTTTTCGCATTTTCTCCTTTGTTCAGTAACATTTATACTTTTATGGCTTTGTTCGAAGCCATTCAGAGGCATGGAAACCATATCGGGAAGAGCACCCGCCATGCCCGTCATCATTGAATATCAGTCCCCCAGTGTTTGGTCTTCCTTCCCCGTTGATTTGCGTTGCAATTTAAATTCGATCAAACTACGTTGTCCTGAACCATCCAGAACGAAGTATTTTCGTCACTCTATACATAAGAAAGATTTATATGCTAAGTATCTCAACAAATTGCCCATTTGATGAAAAATAATTTTGGCCTTCGGTCAATGTGTGAGAGTGCAGCTTTAAAGGTTGTAAAACGCTAATATTTTGCGCATTTTCTCCTTCGTTCAGTAACATTTATACTTTTTATGGCTTTGTTCGAAGCCAAATAGGGGCATGGAAAGCATATCGCGGAGAGCACCCGCCATGCCCGTCAGCATTGAATATCAGTCCCCCCGTGTTTGATCTTCGTCCCGTCAAACTACGTAGTCCTGGTTCATAAGAAAGATTTTAATGCAAATTATCTCAACAAATTGCTCATTTGATGAAAAAGAGTTTTTGGCCTTCGGTCAATGTGTGAGAGTGCAGCTTTAAAGGTTGTAAAACGCTTACATTTTTCGCATTTTCTTGTCCATTTAGTAACATTGTTTATGTTTCTTGAGATAATTCAAGCCACATCGCGGAGAGCACCCGATATATCCGTGATCATTGAATATTTGTTCCCAGCATTTTGGCGTCGTCCCCGTTGTTTTAAGTTGCAATTTGAACTCTATTCAACTACGGTGTCCTGCGCCATCCGGAACGACACATCTTTGTCACTCTATGAGACGGTCATGTTAGAAAAGAACGGTTTATGTAGATAGGATCTCCACAAATGTCTCATTTCAAGAAAAATAATTTTTGCAATCGTCAATGTGTGAGAGTGCAGCTTTAAAGGTTGTAAAACGCTAATATTTTTCGCATTTTGTTGTCCATTTAGATGATAATTTAAGCAACATCGCGGAGAGCACCGGCCATATCCGTGATCATTGAATATTTGTTCACTGCGTTTTGGCGTCGTCATCGTTGTTTTGAGTTGCAATTTGAATTCTATCCAACTACGGTGTCCTGCGCCATCCGGAACGACACAACTTTGTCACTATATGAGACGGTCATGTTAGACAAGAACGGTTTTTGTAGAAAGGATCTCCACAAATGGCTCATTTCAAGAAAAATAATTTTTGCAATCTCCAATGTGTGAGAGTGCAGCTTTAAAAGTTGTGAAACTCTAATATTTTTTGCATTTTCTCCTTCGTTCAGTAACATTTATACTTGTATGGCTTTGTTCGAAACCATTCAGGGGCATGGAAACCATATCGCAGAGAGCACCCGCCATGCCCGTCATCATTAAATATTAGTCCCCCCGTGTTTGGTCTTCGTCTCCTGTTGATTTGCGTTGCAATTTAAATTCGATCAAACTACCGGAACGAAACATTTTCGTCACTCTATACATAAGAAAGAATTATATCCAAAGTATCTCAACAAATTACTCATTTCATGAAAAATAATTTTTGGCTTTCGGTTAATGTGTGAGAGTGCAGCTTAAAAGGTTGTAAAAGGCAAATATTTTTCGCATTTTCTTGTCCATTTAGTTGATAATTCAAGCCATATCGCGGAGCGCACCCGATATATCCGTCATCACTGAATATCTGTCCCCCGCGTTTGGGCGTCGTGCCCGTTGATTTGCGTTACAATTTGAATTCAAGCCAACCACGTTGTTCTGCGCCACGCGGAACGACACTTCTTCGTCACTCTATGAGACGGTCATGTTAGACAAGAACGGTTTATGTAGAAAGGATCTCCACAAATGGCTTATTTCAAGAAAAATAATTTTTGCAATCGTCAATGTGTGAGAGTGCAGCTTTAAAGGTTGTAAAACTCATATATTTTTCGCATTTTCTCTTTCGTTCAGTAACATTTATACTTGTATGGTTTTGAAACCATTCAGGGGCATGGAAACCATATCGCGAAGAGCATCCGCCATGCCCGTCGTCATTAAATATTAGTCCACCCGTGTTTGGTCTTCGTCCCCTGTTGATTTGCGTTGCAATTTAAATTCGATCAAACTACGTAGTCCTGAACCATCCGGAACGAAACCTTTTCGTCACTCTATACATAAGACGATTTATATCCAAAGAATCTCAACAAATTACTCATTTCATGAAAAATAATTTTGGCCTTCGGTCAATGTGTGAGAGTGCAGCTTTAAAGGTTGTAAAACGCTAATATTTTTCGCATTTTCTCCTTCGTTCAGTAACATTTATACTTTTTATGGCTTTGTTCGAAGCCAAATAGGGGCATGGAAAGCATATCGCGGAGAGCACCCGCCATGCCCGTCAGCATTGAATATCAGTCCCCCCGTGTTTGATCTTCGTCCCGTCAAACTACGTAGTCCTGGTTCATAAGAAAGATTTTAATGCAAATTATCTCAACAAATTGCTCATTTGATGAAAAAGAGTTTTTGGCCTTCGGTCAATGTGTGAGAGTGCAGCTTTAAAGGTTGTAAAACGCTTACATTTTTCGCATTTTCTTGTCCATTTAGTAACATTGTTTATGTTTCTTGAGATAATTCAAGCCACATCGCGGAGAGCACCCGATATATCCGTGATCATTGAATATTTGTTCCCAGCATTTTGGCGTCGTCCCCGTTGTTTTAAGTTGCAATTTGAACTCTATTCAACTACGGTGTCCTGCGCCATCCGGAACGACACATCTTTGTCACTCTATTGAATTATCTAAAGAAACTTAAACAAGGTTTGTGGCTTGAATTAGCCACATCGCGGGAGCACCGGTCATGTCGGTGATCATTGAATATTTGTTCACTGCGTTTTGGCGTCTTCCCCGTTGTTTTGAGTTGCAATTTGAATTCTATCCAACTACGGTGTCCTGCGCCATCCGGAACGACACAACTTTGTCACTATATGAGACGGTCATGTTAAACAAGAACGGATTATGTAGAAAGGATCTCCACAAATGGCTCTTTTCAAGAAAAATATTTTTTGCAATCGTCAATGTGTGAGAGTGCAGCTTTAAAGATTGTAAAACGCTAATATTTTGCGCATATTTTTCGTAACATTCTGTTTCCAATCTTTCGAAATGTGAAGGAATTTTCATTTGAATTTCGACCTAAAGCTGCACTCTCCCACAAAATGGAAAATTGACTTAAAGAAATTAAACCATTTAAGCCATAAAACATTAATTTCCGAACGGAAATATGTAAATCTACGACTTTAATTTTTGTCAGCAATATCACATTATTTAATTTCGTATAAATTTGCTGTTTCTTACGAAAAAAAAGAAGTTGTAAAAATGGTATATCTGTGAGAGTGCAGCTTTAAAGTGCAGATTTTTTCCAAATATTGATGTTTTATCAGATCGTAGATTTTCATATCTGCGTTCGAAAGTTAATGTTTTATAGCTTACACCGTTTCTTACGATTTTAGAAAAGTACATTAAACATCATTTTTTGTACTAAAATATTAAAATCTTCGACCTGATTTTTTGTCAGCAGTCTTGTATGTTTGTTTTTTTCGTTTTTCCCAAACTGTGCTCGTTCCACGACAAAACAATAAACAAAGGTGTCAAAACGTTCAATCTGTGAGAGTGAATCTTTAAGGCATTTACGAATGTTATCCTCATCACATGAAATAATATGGAAACCATCTGTTCATTTAATAAAGAATTCCTTATAAAACAAGCTGAAAATTTATATGCTTTCAACCACTGCCTTTGATTTCAACTTTCGAAAAACATACATGTTGAGATTTTTTACCCTCAACCCACATGCATTTAACTATTGATTAAAAATAATACGTGTTTGTTTTTTTATATTCTATTTTTCACTAGAAAACCATGGTGATATGCTGTAAGTTACACAATTCGTCGGAATAACAGATACGAATCAATCAAAATGTGTTTGCACAAAATCTTTAGTTAATGTTATATTTTTAACTTTTTATATCTTTTCTTTAATGAAACAAGAACCATCACATCTTATCGTGACAATATTTTACATTCAAGGCCAAACGATGCATACAAAAATGAATCAGGCTATCATTGAAAACATGTTTGTTTAACAGACCGTGGGTTGGACAGATTTTCAGCTGTTGGGACCAAATATGATCATAATATATAAAAACAGTTGAAGAAAAAATTACACAAAGTGGAAAATTAACCTACATAATAAATTAGAAAAATGAGAATGCAAGGATTTCGACTTAAAGGTGCGCTCTCACAGAAACTGGAAAATTATGATGTCTCCATATCATTTCATAACATTCTGCATCCAAACGTCCGAAATGTGAAGGAATTTTCATTCGGATTTCGACTTAAAGCTGCTCTCTCACAGAAAGTGGAAAATTAGCCTACATATAATATAATAAGAAAAATATGTATGCAAACAAAGTTATTTTTTGATGGACTACAGGCAGAAACTACAAGGCTAGTCAATCTTTGTATTGAGTTTCTATCTTGTATATCTTTTGTTTTTTTATGGACGACAGATAGGAAACTGCATTTGGATTTCGACTTAAAGCTGCTCTCTCACAAAAAGTGGTAAATTTACCTAATGAATAAGAAAAATATGTATGCAAAAAGAGTTATTCTTTTTGATGGACGACAGATAAGAAACTGCAAGGCTAGTCAGTCTTTGTATTTAGTTCCTGTGTTGTATATATATCCGGTGCAATTGATATAATATGAAAAACTGATTAGCATTTAATACTGTGTTTAAGCCGTAACCAAGACTTTAACGAAATATGATTTCTCAATATCTTTTCGTAACATTCTGCATCCAAACTTCCGAAATGTGAAGGAATTTTCATTCGGTTCTCGACTTTAAGCTGCTCTCTCACAGAATGTATAAAATTAACATATATAATGAATAAGAAAAATATGTATGCAAACTATGTTATTTTTTGATGGACGACAGATGGGAAACTGCAAGGCTGGTCAATCTTTGTATTTAGTTCCTATCTTGTATGTCTTTTCGGTGCCATTGATATAACATAAAAAACAACTGATCAGCACTTAATGCTGTGTTTTAGCCAAGACTTAAACGAAATATGATGTCTCCATATCATTTCGTAACATTCTGCATCCAAACGTCCGAAATGTGAAGGAATTTTCATTCGGATCTCGACTTTAAGCTGCTCTCTGACAGAATGTATAAAATTAACATACATAATGAATAAGAAAAATATGTATGCAAACAATGTTACTTTTTTGATGGACGACAGATAGGAAACTGCAAGGCTGGTCAATCTTTGTATTTAGTCTTATCTTGTATGTCTTTTGTTTTTTAATGGAGGACGGATAGGAAACTGCAAGGCTGGTCAATCTTTGTATTTAGTTCCTATCTTTTATGTCTCTTGGGTGCCATTGATATAACATAAAAACTGATCAGCACTTAATGCTGTGTTTTAGCCGCAATTGTTGTGCCGTGCGTTTTTATATCTATTAACGAGTAGATTGGAGCACCAATGGGGAATAGTTTTTCTTAACTATAAACCCGTTACTTTTGGCACAACGGGGAATTAGCTTTTAAAGTCCAAAACAAAATCCTTTTCACGACAACAAGTTCTTTTCACGATTTTATTATGTTGTTCTTTCATTAACAAATACTTGATGTAATAACACAGTGTGTGTAGTCCAAAAATTAACACCAAATATATTGTACAACAGCGACAACGCTATAGTTTGCTGGACTGTGGTAAAACCACCTTCGAGCTCAGACAAATTTCAAGAGTCCGTTTTCTATGAAGAACTACATTTTTTCTCCTCTCTTTTTTTCTAATTATAAATATGTTACCTTATATTGTGCAGCCCGGTCAAGCCTACCATAAATTAAACCAATAGAAAAACAGGAAATACTTCATAAAGACTGTCAGCTCAGCTCAAACTAATTACTTCTGATTTCAAATAGTTCTTAATCAAAACATATGTCAAGGTGCTAAATTAGATACAAAGGAACAATAAAACAGTTAGCTTAAGTCAATATGGCTTCGAATGACACCTCCTTTGATTGGCAATAAGCAACATCCTAAATCGTTGGCGTTTGCCAACCTGTTACAAACACAGTTGCATATTTCAAATAACAGGTGTAAAAACATCTAACAAATAATTTGTAAATAACCCAACGCTGAATTTATGAAAATGGTTTCAATTAACAAAACAATTTTATCCAAAGTATGACATGACGTACAGCATAACACAATCAAGACTTAAACGAAATATGATGTCTCCATATCATTTGGTAACATTCTTTATCCAAACTTCCGAAATATGAAGGAATTTTCATTTGGATTTCTACTTAAAGCTGCACTCTCACAAAAAGTGGAAAATTTACCTAATGAATAAGAAAAATATGTATGCAAACATTGTTAATTTTTGATGGACGACAGATAGGAAACTGCAAGGCTAGTCAGTCGATGTATTTAGTTCCTATATAACTTCAAATACATGAGGATGGGGGTTACGACGTTTATCAAGTGAACAAGTGACGTTTACATATACAAAATGACACCAGACACCATAAGATAGATATAGAAATGTTTGTTTCCTCGCCCAATCTGGGCACAAGCTTTTTTGACCCTCGGCACTTTTTTCACTTTTATCTATGTGCCCTTCACCCATTCCCATTGTTCAAATAAAATTTGAAACTCTCACATATTTGCATGCAGATAGTCTTTCAGCGCATTCGCGCTTTGATTTCTTAATTTCGTCCTCAATTACACACTTTCGTTTACAGAGCTATTTATAAACATTGCATATGCACCTATCGATATGCCCTAATTTTTGTTTCCATAGCAACGTACGCGTGTTAAGGATAACATTCTACAACCATTTTTCGAACGAAACACTTACGAAATATTATTGGAATCAAGCACCGCATTTAGTATACATTAAGGAAAACATACAGTCTCAGCTTCATACATATACTGCGGGCCTATGTTCTAGAGCCAAAGCCACTTGAAACGCCTCAGTTAAACTATCCATTTCAGAATGCCGTATTTCGAAGTCGTTACTTTTATGATAATGTATTCATATGAAATATTAACTTCAATGAAACGGAAGATTCTAATATTTCAATATGCAAATACAGGATGCAAATACCCTTAAAATAGTTATTAAATCATATTTTAGACGTTGTGTCCATGGTGAGGGACCTCAGTGCGAGTGTACTCACCATGACAAAGCGTTCCAAAAAAACATCGGAAAATGGTACATACAGAACCCATATCGAATGCAACATTGGTGGTGCTAAATACCTCATTCAACGAGACCTTGAAGTTCATCTATCGTCCCACCCAGGGGAGAAAATGTATAAATGTATCTGTGGTACAGGATACGCTTCACGTTTCGGCCTGAGCTATTGAAGGGTCCAAAAGTGCGCAAATAAGTAATTGAGTGAACTGTTATTTTTAAATTGATTTGTTGTTTTATTACTTAATACATTTAAGAAAGGCTAGGATTTGAAATGAAACACTTTATCACAAAAACATAGTTCAATTGTTATTTACAGTACGCGCTTTTGCCATTGTCAAATTTCCTTCAGCATATATTTAAAACGTTACTTTAAATTTATCAAACTTGGTTTTATAATTCTTTTTCCGGTATCAAGAAGTCAACAAATTCATTTTGCAACGATAAGCGATATGCTTGTCATATTTTTATATATTAAATATCTTAAAAGTTCATACAATCTTTATCATTCACAAGTTATGAAGGTTCGCAGATTTCGGATTGAGACATATGTCATGGAAACGAGCTCAGATGTACAAGATGTTTTCGATAAAACAAATGTATACGTCGCATGCATGTTCAGAAGGAAGTTATACTGTTTATGTATAGTATTTTTTAACAATTCTTGAATGAAATAATGAACTATTGGTGTAAATATAAGGAATGAATTGAGGGGTTGATTATCGGTAATAAGAACGCAATTGGGCTGGTCAAAGTACGCGTGGAGTCTAGCTACTATATAATGAGCGATCAAGGATACTTTTTTTATTATTTTGACATTTCTTATGTATCGCTGTAACGAGTCTGCCATAGAAAAACAATCGTCAAAAGACTTGTTGACGGTCAATTAGGTGGACTAGCGTGGAGTCATTCGGTGACAATAACTTTCTAAAGATTTGTTGAATGAGTTTCAATTTATGACTCATAATGAAAATATATACATAATAATGTACAAGAATGAACATCAGAAAATTGCATTGTCAACTTTCAAATCGTGATGATCTTTGAAATTTTGGAAAACATTGGAAAAACACAATGTCCCACCAAAAACATAGGAAAAACACAAAATGCCCCGCAAATAAACCACTGGAAACACGTAATCAACGAGCCAAACTAATTGATTTAAAAAAAGAAGCCCACATAAAAACACGAGAAAACTTTCAGCAAAATATCATGAAAAAACGTAACCCATCTAGCACTTAAACATTGGGCCGATAGCAAGCCGATATCACAAGCCATATCGGCTCAACGTCGGATTTTAAGACGGACATACATCGTACTTACATATGTTTGCAACACGTTTTGATGTCGGCCCGATATTGAGTTGAAGTCTTAAAACTGCTACATAACCGACTGATCACCGCTTTTTTCCCGCTTTTACCGCGATATTTTTTTTTATTATTCCGTTTTAACGGCATCAAACATTTAAAACGGAATAAATCGACCGGTATAAACAATGTCTTAAACGAATATTTCATTGAATGTGCCGAACACCTAACACGACCGCTGCAGATATTGTTTAATAGGATACTTGACTCTGGAAAATTTCCAAGTGTATGGTCAAAGGGAATTATCGTGCCAGCGCTTAAGAAACCACCCTCAGATGATGTGAATCACTATAGAGGCGTGACACTAATTAGCTGTTTCGGAAAGCTGTTTAAAAATGTTTTAAATAACAGGCTCAAAGACTGGGCATTGAAATATGAGAAGCTAACGGACGCACAATTTGGTTTTAAAGCTAACCATAGCACTACTGACGCGATCTTTGTACTTCATAACCTCGTCCAAATGTATCTAGATAAAAAGAAAAAGGTCTACGCTGCTTTCGTCGACTATTCCAAGTGTTTTGACCTGATCTACAGATGTGGGCTATGGTTTAAACTAATTAAAGAAGGGATAGATGGAAAGATACTAAAAATTCTTAGATCAATGTATAATGATGTTAAGTCATGTGTTAAACATACGAACAGGCTATCAGACTTTTTTGAGAATGGCATCGGCTTATTTCAAGGGGAGATGACTTCGCCGATATTGTTTAACCTATTTCGTGAATGACATTGAGACAATGTTACACGAGAATATGAACTCAGGATTAACGCTAGACCAGCTGTCAATATTCTTGATAATGTTTGCCGACGACTGTGTTTTATTAAGCGAAACAGCCAAAGGATTACAAAGTCACATTGACATGTTATATCGATACTGTGAACAATGGAAGCTATATCAACAAAACCAAAGTAATGGTGTTCCGCAAGGCTGGTCAGATACGACGAAGTGATATATTTACGTATATCGGTGAAAACATAGAAGTAGTGGACAATTACAACTACTTAGGGTTTGTTATGAACTCTAGGGGATCCTTTCGTAAAGGTATCGATAATATTGCGAGTAGGGCATTGAAATCAATTATGTCACTACGGAATATGACATTGACTTATATTTACCAATTAATATCACATTTGATTTATTTGATTCTTATGTTTCCTCGATACTTAATTATTGTTCAGAATTGTGGGGATAATCTACAGCCGATAGCCTAGAGAGACTGCATCGTAAATTCCTAAAAAAAGACACTTAATGTGAAAATGAGCACAAATAACCGAGTTTTATACGGTGAAACGGGACGTTTCCCTTTAATTGTTATCAGGAAAGTCAGAATGGTAAAATATTGGTTTAAACTTATGAATTGTTACACCTCAAACCATATACTGTACACTATGTATAACACGTTGTTACTTAGATGTGATCAATGCAAAAATAATTGGGTGAGAAATGTTAAGGAGATGACTTAACAATTGACTGGATTTAGTGATGTGTGGACATTCAGAGACTCTGTGGTCAATGTGCTCCTTTTCATCGAACAATTTAAACTCAGATTAAAGGACCTCTACATAAGGCAATGGCGAGAAGGAGTTCAAGCGCCGTCTGCATTGTCACTGTTTAGTGCACTAAAACCAAACTTTGATATGTCTCGATATCTGTTAGTTATAGATAATGTTAAACATCGACAAGAGCTATGTAAACTTAAATTGTCTTCACACAAACTATTCGTAGAACAAGGACGATATACGAACATTGCAAGAAATGATCGGAAGTGCAATATTTGTGGAAATAAGACATAGAAGACAAATTTCATTTCGTTCTTATATGCCCAACATATAGGGAAATTCGTGAAAAATATATTCCTTTGTATTATCGTAGAAGACCGAATATGTTAAAATTTGTAAACATGCTGAATACAACGAAAAAACACTTACTACACAAAATAGCAACTCATTTGATAAAGGCAAATAAAGTAAGAAACTCTGCTATCAACATCCCTGTGAGACATGTTATATTTTGTATTATACACTCTCATGTCAATTAACTTATTATTTTGTTTTCTGTGCTTGGTATCATTATCTATGTTATTGTTTGACTGTATACCATTTACATACATGTATATTTGAAAAATTGTGTGATTGATAATAAGCTGTACATGCTTACATCCGAATAAACTTTATGTTATGTTATTATTAATGTGTGTACATTACCATTTCAGTGATAGAAAGTTGAAACAAACGTTGAAACAACTTTCACGTATCAACGTTAATACAAAGTTCAGGTCATACTTCGATCGGCGCAACACTGAACACCAAACAGTTAATGCACATTTTCATATTATTAATTATTTTTTGAAGTTCAAAAGTTATTATACTATTATATTACAACAACAAGATGTCATAAATAGTGTAAATACATTTGAAATGTAATATGTGTTATATAAATACAACGTATAAGTTTCTGGAATTTTAAAATATGGTGTCCTATGTATACTAGTTACTTAAATATATAAAATCCATAATATAATAAAATTATACACAACCTTCGACCCGCAGTCGGAAAGATATAGAAGGAACAACCCTTTTTACATGCTTTTCAAGATAGATTTAATTCAGTTTCCTTTGTTGATATTCAATACACAGCGAACTGTCATGTTTTAATATTAATTCTTAAAGTACAATCAAAACACATATTCGGAACTCCTCGGCCATTTTATCGAAAACAACCTCGGATGTATGCCGGTACATCAGTAGTTCGTGAATTTTTGAATTATATCATTTATGAAATATAGTGTTTTAGAATTGTTTTTATTGATCCAAGTTTAAATTGATTGTCAGTGAAGTATATTATTGCAAACATAATTAAGATTTCCAAGAGTTAAGTCATAAAGTTTAACTGCTAAATAAAATTAATACGCGATCTACTTGCAGCGGACTTAAACGTTGCTCTTTTTGAGTATGTAAACCGTCCAAATACATCCGAGGTTGTTTTCGAAAAAAATGGCCGAGGAGTTCCGAATGTCAAAACACACAAACACATTCAGGTCCACCAAAACATGAGAAAATCGAAAGTCGCACAAAAAGACACGGGAACATAACATTTTCAGAAAAAAATAGACCATATACATCACAGATTGACCATTTTTACAACTTTTTTATTTTTTGTCTTGGAAAGAGCATTTTTTGCGTAAATATCTGCAAACCATTGATATAAGACTGCTGACAAAAGATCAGATCGCAGATGTTCATATTTCAGTTAAAAAAATAATGTTTTATGGCTTAAACCGTTGCTAACGGTTTAAGAAAAATCGGCATAAAACATCAATTTTCGAAGTTAAATATAAAAATCTGCAATCTAATTGTTTGTCAGCAGTCTTATATCACTGGTTTCCATGGATTTTCGCAAAAATTGGCTCGTTCCAAGACAAAAATTAATAAAGTTGTCAAAATGTTCAATCTGTGAGAGTGCAGCTTAAAGACATAGTCTTACAGAGAAATCGCGAGTTCAGTTACCCAACAAAAACACGGGAACATTTTGGGAAAATAAAATAAAACAAAACAAAAAAGAGAACAAATCCCTAAAGAACAACAACATAATGATAATTCACATTAATGTTTGATTTTTTTCCAAATCCACAACCAATCCTCCCAAATTAAAACCAAAAACGTATCGTCCTACAGTAAAAGACTTAACAAACATAACTCTAAACAAACACGACAGAAACAAAAACTCCTACGTAAAATAAACGCAAAATAGACATAAAAAAACCTTTAAAATAGATAATACAAACGAAAACGCACAAATAAACCTAGAACTTGAGATGAAGTGAAAATTAGCGTGATATTCGATCAATTCACTGTAGAAATAAGACCGTAGGTAAACACACCAAAATAACAAAACAACAAACATGTTGAACGGCAATCTAGACTTTTTTCTGTTGAACCCAACCAGGTCAAATCTCATTGAAATAGGGGCGAAGCAAACGAGCTCGTCTTAATCATTTCGATTTTATATCATATGATCTAACTGACTAAGATTATATAACGTTTCCAGCTTCTATGACGTCATGCGTGTCGGTAAGTTTTGAATACGTGATTTTAACGATTAAGCAAGGCATTATTCAAGGCCGGTATACGATTTCTTTGGCTAGAAATGTAGGTTATTACCATCCACATTACATGAAGTGACATTGACATTCTACATTTCTGTTCAACATCCGGGTCTTGTCAACTAGGGGCAAATAACTGTGATCTTGTGCAATATTATATTGTGGTATCTAACCTATATCGTTTCTTTTAATATGACTTGTTTTAAATCATATATGGGACTCAATATAAAATAATAGTAATTTGAAATTCTTTTCATCGTTGTTATCAATAGTTTTCGAGTTGCAATTAAAAAAGAGTATTTTACCTGGTTGACTGGTTGCTGTAAAGGACGATGTGCCTATTCGAAATTCTGTAATCCAGTCAACATTTCGCACGGTGGAAAACCAAATCGTTTGAAAAATGTAGTGATTTACAAACCAAGAAGTTAAAAAGGGTTGTCACAAGAGTCCAATAGGTGTTTTAACTGAAGTGTGTCCAAATTAAAGTACCTCACTTTGGTAAGGGATTGCTATTCTTGTATTATAACCGCTATTTTGTTCTTTAATAGCTTCATATTGTAACCGCATAGACTGTTGACACCCCTTCGTTTAATCTTAATCAACTGCGAAACTCAAATGCCTCGGAGATATGCTCGATTTCGGATACATTGCTATGAGCCTCTATAAATAAAAACATTGTACCTAGAAACAACAAAGAAGTCCTAAAAATGCTTAATTTACACATTAATTTTGTTAAGCTTAGGTTCTGCAATTTCTTTGAAAAATAAAAGCCACTTCAGTGTTTGAAACAAATTCCATGACGAAATATATATGCCAAGTTTTGCAAATACCATCACTATTCGTGTCTTTTTCACCAGCAATTGTGATACACCGTTACAGTAGTCCAAATAACTGTACGTTGACGGATTTTTTTTAGATTTTTGATATGGCAAATCCTTCACGTACAAATTGTTTAGTATCAAAAGTGGGTAGTTGTTCCGATCAGGATTCCGGGTTAAAGCATATAGCGTCTATAAAATATCATAAAAACAAGAAATATTACCAGATAATGTTATTTTATATTAGTTCCGTACACAAAAAAATAAATATCCAACTTATAATTATGAGTTTGACGGCTTTTCTTCATTTCATTCTGTCAAAACATAACGATATATACATGAAGGGCACCTGCAAGGCTTCAGGGCACAGTTTTAAATCGCTCGGAACATTTCGGCCATGGCCGAGTTGTTACGAATGTATAACGAGGTCTTTCTCGAAGCTTTGTCGGAGGAGGCCGAGTTCTTACGATTGTAACAAGTTGTTCCCCTTCGCATAATTGTTGTCAGTGTCAGTCAACTTTCGTTTTATTGGAAAGGTAAACAACTTGTTTTAATGCATGAAATGCTTGTTTAGTGCAAAATAACATTTCACTTACATGGTAAAATATGAATATAACTCTTTATGATCAATTTCAACCATAAATTACTTCACTTAAAAGAATTTCAATATTTTTAAAACACCCCCGTTTTTTGCACATTCCCGTTTAGACGTTAGGGATTGGAAGAATCCCGTATAACACGTCTATTATTTTAGACTAACCGCTACAGATACGGGTTGTAATTGGCATAATTTTATATGGTTTACATTGAGCCAATTACGATATACTGGTTGACAGTACCTTTCCTAACATGTCACAAATCAAGAACACCTGTTAAAACACACATTTGTTCACCATGATCGATTATTCAATGATCTAGATCAATACAGAGGCTTGCTTTGGTCATAAAATCCAATTTATCAAAATCCGCTTTCCTTGGCGTTTTCACCCGTTCACCCTCCGAGGCTGATCAGTGTACCGTATAATTACAATCATCGCGTTACTTGGGGTGAAAACACTGCGAAACTCTGAGAAAACTGATAAGAATCCAGTCTTTGACGTAACACACTTGACCATCGACCATGTCGAGCTGTTTTCCGCTCGGTCAACTGAAAAAATCAAGTAACTAGCACGCCCTGTCGAGTGATTTTTCCCGAAAAATAATTATCCAAAATGTTTTACCTATCGGTATCCATATCTGTTACAACAGGCTACCTAGATGCTTATTGAAATAAGCTTAATGGACGTTTGCACTATGACTGGTTTACTGCTATTCGCATCAGATCGATAAACGCTTATTCAAAATGTAACATTTTGATTACTTGTTGAGGGACGCTTGAAAAATTGAGAATGGGATACAGTCTATTCCTGTAGCTGTCATTTCTTCACACTGAACGATGTCACTTCTACGTTATTTCGAAGGAGCTACCCCGAAAAGAAAGGCTTCTGCTGACAAGCCTGATGCTAAAAAGGAGGTAACTAAGGTTTACGAACAGGCAAGAAAACGAAAGTTCCAGACATTTTGGACTGTGAACAGGCCATGGCTTTGTTACAGTGAGGGTATTATGACGACTTGGAAACACACGACTGAATGATTTGATGGCTATCAAGATCATGTCTCCAACCATCGAGAAGTTCGACAATGAAGCAGCCATTGCTGAATGGATGGTAGGTTAAATAAAGCAAGAATTGATATAGTCATTAAAAAGTATATGAAACTATATGAATTCAAAAGCATGACAAACAATAATTGAATAATCTACATGTTTAATACAATGTACATGTTCACAATTTCAGACCTCTACTCCATCTAGCTAGAAGAGACGAGTAGGAGAGCGCATAAAGCAGCCTGCCAGACCCAAGTAGGTCATCACCCTTGCAGACTCTGATCTCAACTAGGCAGATGAGATGGACCAGGCAGACGAGGTGACAGACACAAGCTCTCAAAGTACCAGTGAAATCCAGGTATCACAATTAAACACAAGATCTCAGTTACAATAGAACTGTTTTTACTGAATTTTACAATAATTATTAAATACTATTTTCGGTTGAACAGTTATTTTGACAAATAAATTTTATGCCATTTCATGCATTACTTTTAGGCAACTACGACATCGCTGGTGCCAGAGAAGATGATGTATGATGGAGACGATAGTGACGGAAAAGCGACTGCAAGATGTCAGAAGACCTTGTGTTTTCATTGTTGATGGAATACAGTAGAGATTAAAATGAGAAAACAGTTTATTGGTGTTATAGCTTTATTGCCTTACACATATATTAAAATATCTCTGTCAAAAAGTTATTTTGGTTCGGGCTAGTGAAACTTGATTCTGGCTAGTGCTTTTTCCAGGCTACTAGCCCGACTGGGCTAGTGCATGAAAAAAATTAGTGCCAAGACTGAGAATCTCCTGCCGTACATGTATCTGATTTTATGTAATTTATTTAAATACTTTCTTTTATTGTGTTGTTTCAATAATTTTCAGGCTTACTTGCACATAATACGACTGGTAATCCTTTGATGGCGCAAAATGCAATATTTGTCGTTGTTTATTTTTGACCCAGTTCTAATTATATCTTTGTATATGACTTTTGTCCCAGTTGCTTAAAGTAATTTAAACATTCTGTTTGCTACATTTATTTCTCTTTTTTACATTTAAACTTCCAGTTTGATAACACAAATGCAATTTTCGCAATAACAAACATGCAAAAACCAAAAGAAGTCTAAATTTAGCCACGATACGTCACTCTGAAATTTGCATATCACTTGACTTTCACATTCCAAAAAATACTAGATTGCGTTTCATACTAGTAATTTCTAGTAATTAACTAAGTAAGAAGTAATGGTTTCAATATTTTTTAAACACAATATTCAAACTAACACCATAACTTTCGTAAAATAGTTCAACTGAAAGCTGAATTGTATTAATTTAGAGAAGGAAATAGATTATGATAATATCTTCATACAGATGTAGATTAAATTGGTGATTTTTAAACCACAGAACATGAGTTACCTTCATTCTTTTATAACGTTATAATTAACAATGCAATTGAAATATTATCTGCAATGGTAAAAACAACTGATATGTATCACAAAAGAAATAGTGACAGGAAAAATAATCACTCTTACATGGTACTCAACACCTGAATTACTCTTTTCCAATTAAGTTCTCAAAAACACGATAAGAATATGACGTAATAATGGTAAACAAACATACACATGGTGTTATATCAGAAATACGTGGATATCAACAGGCAATTAGTTGAAAGGTAAATTAATAACCGAACGAGATATAAATGAATTGTTTTATTGAGTAAGTCTTCTTTCTGTCTTTACAATGAAAAGCTGACAAATGTGCAGGTAATTGATTTTAATAAACGATGTAACTGCAAATGTAATTATTTATTTTCAATAGTAGCAAGGTAGTAGCAAAGCATACAACTTGGAGTTCTGCTTTGAGGCCAATAAAACAACACGATTACCAGTGATAAAGGCAATAAAATGCTTGGCAGAAAACAAGCAAATCAGACAAACTCGGCAGATTTATCGGCAGTTGTCCACGACAAATTAAAAAAACCTCTGAGTGACTGAGGAAAGTGGTAGTTCCTCGTGGAGTGTACTGTAGCACACAGGGGAATGATGTCAGAAGGCGCATGCGCATCTTTGAGGCCATGCAGTTATGTTGACCCACGGGTGTAGAAATTAATTTAAGTAGCAGGAAAAATCCCAAAAGAAGGCGGGGGGGGGTGTCTGGGTGTCCTCCCCCAGTCAAGGTCAAGGGGCTTGTGGGATGAATTTAAGCCTTTTTAAACCAAAATTTCTTGTGTTCTGGTGCATGTTTATTTTGTTACAAGGAAACGGGGAAACTATATGAAAATGTACTTGAATATGATACTGAATCTGAGAACTACCCCACTGAATCTGAGTACTTCACTCCACCAGTGAGGGCTAACTAATAAACCAAATAACAGTCAAATTCAGATTCAGGATAATATTATAACATTCCAGACCACATGCCTTGCAATTTGCTAGCAATTCCCTCCCAATGGTATACTGTGAAATCATTTATATTCGTTGGCATGAAATATCATGGTTTGCCGAAAAATTACATTTTTGTTGGTACTTGAATTCGTGGTTTTTCATTTTTGAAAAAAAAATAATCAAAACTGCGATCGTCTTACATCGTCTGCATTATCTCCACGCGCTGGCCCGTGGTTTCTGTCTTCTACGTCATCCGGTTTATGACACTTGCTAAAAGGGTATGACATGCCAATTAGTGCATATATCCATGTCAATTATCGATTTAATTGAAAATTAAGGTCATAAGAGAAGATGTACCCTGATCCTAAATACAGATAGCAGATAGGCGCCATTGAATGCCAATTAAGAATTTTGCAAACTGAAAACACCGAGAAGGTCCTCATATGGGTGCTTTTCAAAATAATGAGGCAAAAGTGGGGTTGAAAATTCAAACCCAGTTTTCATGATTGTCACCTATTTTACATGAAAGTAAATCCTTCAAATTACACGGAAATAACTTTGGGAAATTATCAGGAAATACAAATAAAAAAATATTTTGACCTTAAATCCAAACATTGCAAACATTTCTTACAATATGGGTGATCTATAAAAGTGTCTTATGACAAGAACCTAGCATAAATCAGATGCTTTTTCTAAATTTTATAATCAGTAATTGGTACCTCTGTGTAGTCATGTGCATAATAATTCAGTTGTTTAAGAAAAATAAAAAAAATCAACACATTTTGTCTAAATTTGAAACCAAAAATAAATTGTTACCTCAAAGTTTTTGCTGTAATTAAAACTAGAATCAAATAAGGGAAAAATCTACATTTACTTCACCTTATGCATCTTTATAGACCACATACCAAATTTCAAGAATGTATTGTAATTTACAATTGCCAAATTTTCATTTCAAAATTGAACTATTTTTCGGTGCACATGGGACACAAATTGAAAGCCAATATAATATGCATTTATATTCACTTTTATGTTACACAAACATTATTTGTGATCAACTTAAGACATTTCTGTGTATATGTTAGAGTGTATTCCTCAAAATTTCTTCAGTATCACATTTTTCACAACAATTTCCTCAAAATTCAACAGCATGTAATGAATTATGATGCAAATGGAAAATAATGGCAAAGAGAACAACTTACAGCAAACAGTCACATATATATAAATTTATTACTTCAAATTGAGTCCAAAAATAAGAAAATATCATCAATGGTAATATAAAGTACTAGAATTCATACATGTTTAGTACTTTGTTATGTAATGGAAAGGGTGCACAGGGGACAAATCATAATGCAAGTAATATTTTTTAATTATGTAATTATTTTTGTAACTTAACTTTTCCTGGTAAACATTTTTACAATAAGAGGAACTGTACTTTCAGTAAAGCTTGAAACAATACTGTAAATGTATGAAAGATTACATTAGAGCCTACAAAACTAAATTTCTAATCAATGGAATAAAATATGTCCACAGAGTGGAATAAAGTTTTTGGTCTCAATGCACCTGTTACCATTAAACACTTTGTGAACATGTCTAAATTAAAAGATGCCTCTTTGCCTTTGGCTTCCTACTCAATAGAACAGTATCTGTTTTATTAGGCATTATTCAAGAATTAAATTCAAGAAAATTCTCAACTTTTGGTTTCCACAAGGATTTAAGTTCACCTGGCTTTGACATGGTTTTACTTTGGTCCATTTTTAGGCGCTCAAATTGCCAAAGACTTATCTTGCAACTCCACATATTCTTAGCATTGCTTATAAGTGTATACTAGATGCCTTTTTAATATTTTCCTAATTTAGTTGGTGTGCCTACTTTTCTTATGACTATGACTGACAGACATCACCAATTGTGTAATTTTCTACGACATGATTTATTTTAAGACCTTCACTTCGGTTTACCAGACGGTTAGTTGTGGAGGCCCATGCCATGAAATCCCTCTGAAAGGGTTGTTTTGCATGTTGTGCTTTTTCTGAACTGATGCTGCTTCAACTGTGTGTGTTCATCCCTTCTCATTTTAACCTTTCACCTTTTATTATGTCTGTCATTTTCTGGACTTTTATTGTTTCCTCATTTCTCTTAATTTTATTTCTTCTCTGCCTCTGCTTGTTTAGTTTCACCTTTTCTTTTATTTGTAAACCATATAAAGGATCTATTTGTCCTCTTTCTTAGGGTTTGAGCAATACCTGGCAAATTCTACTCTTTTTCTCTGAGTATCTTGATCTCTGTCATACATTTTCTGCAACTTTTGATCTTTCCTAAGTCATTCTCTGCCCTTCCTAGACTTCATTGTGTTAATGTTTTCAACAGTCTTTTCTTCATTTATTTTCATATTTTCTATGTGATCTCTGGAAAAGGAAGCTTAACTACAAGCCTTTCCATTAGTGTACTTATTTCCTGTACAGAATTATAATCTGGTATATCGATATGTGCTATCCATATAAAAAAATGTCCCCTGTGCACTGAATTGAACCATATAATACCTTGCACATATAAAAGCATTACATGAATAATTTCAATTTGATTCAATGTTTTTTAATTGTTATGATAAATCAAAATAGAATATTTAAACAAAATATGTTATCTTGTGTGCCTCAATATTGAAACTGTATTTAAATTAATTTGATAAACCTTTAAAAGTAAACATTTAATGGCTTTATAATTAAATAATAAAGTAACAGTATTTATAACACACTTACAATCAAGTTGCTAAACTATTAAGTGATGCCTAAATATAACATACACACTTCTAAGAATGTGGAAATAGCACCATATTTGTCAGTTATGACATTTTATTGAAATCTGCTAAAACAGGGTGCACAGGGGACATTACTTTAAACCATGCAGATGCTTCAAATCTCTGTATGTGAGAGGCTGAAAACTGTTTTTGCATTTGTTGTAACTTTCTTTTTTGGGAAATACAGCAGAATATCATTTTATTGAAGAAATTATAGAAATCTGACAACTAACAACCGAAAAGGTGCACAGGGGACATTTTGGAGTAATAAGACATGCATCTGAGTTACAGACAAAATAATGTATGAAATAATAAAACTATGTCATTTATATAAAGCTGACAGGTTAAAGTTATTAAAATAACATAGTAATGTAATATAAATAGTGCTTAACCCTTTAGCACATAGACAAGTGGCCAGATTACACCTCCCAGTCAATAGCCATCTTACTGATAAGCAGTCCTTATCTGCATAGGCACTTTTCTGGATATTTGAAAATGAGAAAATGAATACAGCAGTATGACCTTAAAATCAATGTTACTCCAAATAATTGTGTCCAAATCTTTTTTATGTGAATTCATTTTTTATAGATAATTAAATTATCTAATAAATGGTGTCAATGATGAAATATTAAATTATTTTATTTCAGCTGTGAATGTATTTTCAAGATGGATTTGTAACATTTCTTTGAAATGTCATAATTGCATTAAATCAAAGGGTAATAAAATGCTGGGATCGATCTAATTTTTATTACCCCTATCATAAAAAAGACCCATCTGGATTAAAAAGCCGACAATTTATGTTCTTGTGTATTAAATACACAGACATATGTCAGGAATATCCGGTGTCATCCAGCTGAGAGATCCAGTCCAAGGTGTCTGTTTAACTTTATTACCCCCTCATAAAATTGTTTACAAAAAAAGAAAGCCGATAAATGATTTTCCGGTATGAATAAAAAGATCTAGATCAAACAAAACGCTTGCACATGACCTATTTTACAGCCAAAACTATGATGGACATTATATAAGCTTCACAGAAAATTTACCCATCATTTACTAATTGTTTCTTTTGTTTGTAAACAAAATATTACCTTTAAGTAAATATAATCTCAATTGATTTTAATGGTAAACTGAACTGACGTAATATATTTAATGATTTACGCATCAATGAATTTGGGGGAAATTCCATACAGTACTTAGCTCGTGGTCTTATTACGTCACAATGGGATATCACACCTGCGATTGGGAGTATAAACACCTTCTCAATTTAGCAGACGATATTTTCAAGGGAAAATCAATACACAAAAGGTTAAACTTTAATTTTATAAACATCCGGGATATTGTTTACAAAAAGAAAGATGCAAAATTGAAATATTGAAATGACCCTATTGAAATATGCGGGCCATGCGTTTACATCCAGTAATGGATACGGTCGGCCAAATGCGTATACATCTGGTAATGAGCTATGTCGGCCTATCTCGTATACATGCGCTAAAGGGTTAAATGGAATGGTAGTGTTCTCAATGTGAATTGAATATTCTATCTTCTTTTTTAAATGAATGGGGGTCCGCCATATGACATTAAAATTTGGTTAAGTAAATACATATTTTTTTATTTGAAGTATGTTTTTTAAAATGAGAAAGGGTTCAGTTACATAAAAAACAATACAATTGTCAAATTCCAATATGCACCAGCGATTGTTTAATTGCAACGACATCTTTCTTACATTAACTTTCAGTTTCACTTTCACGTTTTTCTTTTTCTCGGAAGTAAACAAAAACATTCAACTTTGACCATGTGAGCTTTTTAGACCATGTGAGCTATGAAAAATGTTTATTTTTCTGTTATACATGAACAACTTATAAGATATATTTTAAATTGACACGAAATATAATAAAACAACTTAAAATAAATGAACAAAATATGTCTTAGCATTGTTGTTTTTCAAAACCATCATACTTAGTGAAAAAGCTATCAGTTAATTTGCATAGTGGGCTGAGTTAATATTACGTCATTGAGTTTGAGCGCTGCTAATGGACACGGTTACCGATCAGATTCCAGATCGATAATCACTTGTCACTTCGGATGTTAATTGCTCTCGCGGTTTAAACAAACATTCAGATCATGCATTGAGGCTCCTTTCAGATGATACCGACTCTCACACTGAAATTCTTAATAACTTAATATTGACAAAGGTCAGATTTTCATAGCCAATCGGGCTATCGGATTTAATTTTTTCATAGCCTACATTCAAAATACTTATAATTTAAATTGCATGCTTGAAAAAAACAGCGGAATAAATAGCATTGCAGTTATCTTGGATGTAAAATACACGTGTCTTGATGAATATGAAGAAACTTGTTAGGGACCTCTTTTTGCACAAAAATGATGGTTTTTAGCTCGACTATTCGAAGAATATGGAGAGTTATACTACTCACCCGAGCGTCGGCGTCACACCTTGGTTAAGGTTTTGCATATATAATGTACATGATTTTAATATGTGCATCTACACTTTTGTAGTGTTTTTAATAGTCACTGAAACTTGCACTGGCAAAACCAAAGACATCTGGCTCATTGTTTGTGTCTAAAATGTTGATTAACATCATTTTGGATATATAATAATATAATGAGATAAACAACACATCTGAGGAAATTTAATGTCTGATACAAGGAAGAAACAAGGTATGTAACTCGAACTTACCATGTTTTACGTTGGAGTCCAGTTTTTTTAAGTTTCTTAATCAACATACAAACAATCAATTTTAAAAAAGGTGACATGAAAAGAGGAGTCAATGCCCTTTAAAATGGTATGCAATATGTTGGTATATCTTTATTGCCTTTGACAAACAAGCCAAATCCAATGTCACATTCTCGTCTTTTTCTGTAGTCGGAAACTGTACAGCAAATTCCAATTTTCAGTGTGTCCCCGTGTAAACACGTCTACTCACAGAAATATTTAAGTGATTTTATGCTTTGATATAAAGAAAATACAATTCTTTTCCGATATCACAAAATGACAAACGCCACGATTTTATGAACAACAGTATCAGTCTTCAAACTAAATCCACTTTAAAATTTCGTAAAAGGCAGCCATATTCTTTACAAGCGCTTAGATGATGATAATAAGCAAGTTTCATTTTCATTATGGCATATAATATGCATGTGATATCACAAAGCAATGAAACATATTTCAGTAAACATTATAAGCAATAAACTGTGGCATCCGCCATCTTGGAAATTGTGCGCGATAATTTTTTGCTGTTGTGAAATTAGCGTTAGGTTAAATAACACTAAATTTTATTTTCTATCAGAGATCGAAGAAACAGGCGGCAGATTTTTTTTTATATAAAGTTAGGAATTTGAATCTTTTTCTTATTTGGGTTTTGCAATATTTAGGTATGGCGCTCCCGTAAAATGAAAAATAAAAAAAACTCTGGCCTTAATGCAAATAATTGGCCTTTATTATTTGACTTAGAAATTCTGGTTAAGGTTTTGCGTGCAAGCACACATAGGTTTATATCTCATCGACAACTTCATGAGGTTTTGCATTGAGACATGGCACAATGGTACTCAACCATCCAACCTACTTAATTAACCAAGTAAGATAACTCATGTTAGCATTTAATCCAAGTAATTGCTCTTTATTACTTGACTTAAAAATTCTGGTTATGGTTTTGCATGCAAGCACACATCAATTAATATCTCAGGAACTACTTGAGGTATTGCATTGAGACTTGATACAATGGTACTCAACAATCTAACCTACTTAATTAACCAAGGAAGATAACTCAAGTTTGCATTTAATGTATATAATATCCCTTTATTATTCAACTAAGATATTCTGGTTAAGGTTTTGCGTGCTAGCACATATGGGTTAATATCTCAAGAACTACTTGAGGTATTGCATTAAGATTTATACAATGGTACTCAACAATCCAACCTACTTAATTAACCAAGTAAGATAACTCTTGTTTGCAAAATTATATTAAATAATGGCCCCTTTTTTAGACATAGAAATTCTGGTTAAGGTTTTGCTTGTTACCACTTTTAAGTCAATACCTCAGCGAATACATCATGTATTGCATTGAAACTTTACACACATGCTCCCAACCATTTAACCTTCTTCTTTTATCAAGTAAGATAACTCTATCTTTCGTATTATATAATTTTTGCCCCTTTATTATGCAACTAAATTCTGGTTAAGGTCTTGCATGTTAGCACACATAGGATAATATCTCAGAAAAACTTAAAACATGTAAACAAAAATCACCAACAAAGAGTGTAGTTATGTTACACAAAACAACAAATTACTTCTAGAATCAAATGATAAATAGACAAAAGGTATTTAAACTGTGAATGTATTAACTAACAAGCCTTTTCTTAAACCTATGCATGACCATGCAAAATGGTTGAATTGATGTCTTTTTGTAGACAGTTAAAAAAATATTATCTTATGAGCATGCAATTAATGAAAATTGCCTGGCCAATTCCGTTGCCGTACTGGTAAAATGAACTTTTGTCTTCGTCATTGACTTATGATTCAATGCCGTCATGTAAATTTATTTTTGAAAACGAGTATTAAAAAGGTCATACTTATACCGATCTGTCAGCTAGTAAGTCATATAACTCTGCCTACCGACGCTACAGGGTACCTTGATGTACGGGTTAGTCAACGGTTTTTAACACTGGAGTTGGGAGTGATAGATAGATAGATAGATAGATAGATTAGATTAGATTAGATTAGATTAGATTAGATTAGATTAGATTAGATAGATTAGATAGATAGATAGATAGATAGATAGATAGATAGATAGATAGATAGATAGATAGATAGATAGATAGATAGATAGATAGATAGATAGATAGATAGATTAGATTAGATTAGATTAGATTAGATTAGATTAGATAGATAGATAGATAGATAGATAGATAGATAGATAGATAGATAGATAGATAGATAGATAGATAGATAGATAGATAGATAGACAGATAGACAGATAGACAGACAGATAGACAGACAGACAGACATGTTTGTAGATCTACCAGAACCAGCTACTTCTGCCTTACAAATATTGCAAACGGTCTTGATATCGTTTTAATTTATGTCGAGCTATATTTTTCGAATATTCATACTTATAGTAAATTTACGGAATTGTTTCCTTTTGAACCGATATGCAACAATAACGATGACCGAATTTGAAGTAAAACATTGGTTCAAATTGATTTATCTGTATATTGAGCCAGCACTAATGTTCATGAAACTTAGTCAGAAGTTTATATTGATTAGCTCTAGGCCAAGTTTGAATCTGGGTCATGTGCAGTCAAAAACTAGGTCACCAGGTCAAATAATAGGAAAAGCATGTTAACACTCTAGAGGCCACATTTATGACCATATGTTCATGGAACTTGATCAGAATGTTATTCTTAATGCTCTTGCTTGTATCAGGTAGGCAATACAGGGCCTTCAGGGCCCTCTTGTCTTTTTATTTTTGGCTATTTCATCATACAGAGTACAGCCCCTTTAATTGTTGCATCTCACAGTTCATAGGATATAATCACTTAGTTATTTTTTAAATACTTTGACTATTCAAATTTAAGGAAATCAACTTAAGTTATGAATTGGCATAAAGATGTTTTATGAATACTGCTCCAGACCTTTTCAAATTGTGATTTCTTTTAAATGTGAAATTCAAGTTATCTATTCAAATAATGGAAGAATGACATTCAGTTATAAACAAACACAAATATCAGCATTTGGGGTCCCTAGGGTCAAGGTCAAGGTCACTGTTACTAAAAATAGAAAAACAGTTGAAACTGAATAACTTTAGTTAGGGTTGACATATATTGACCAAACTTGGTCAATAGGAAGAGTTTATGGATACCTTTCATGGGATTGTGTTTGGGGTCCCTAGGGTCAAGGTCACTGTTACTAAAAATAGAAAAACGGTTGAAACTGAATAACTAAAGTTAGGGTTGACATATCCTGACACAACTTGGTATTAAGGAAGAGTTTATGGATACCTTTCAATTGATTGCATTTGGGGTCACTGTTACTAAAAATAGAAAAACAGACACAGGCTGAAGTTCTTCTGTCAATTATTAAAAACCTGGTTTCGTCACATTGCGGCGTTTCTTGTTTACCTTTATTCCAAATAAACCTTTGATTAATCAAGTTCAGTACAGTCAAACCTGGTTGAACGGTCACCTGCTTTAAAGGGTCACCTGCCTTATCGGGCCACTCAAAATTCCCCCCATGCGTTTATACTATATAAAGTACGTGCATTAAGTAGCCAACTGTCTAACACGGCCGTGGCCACTAATATTTGTCCCTGTGAAGCCATAAAAACACTAATGATGGCCACTAATCCCTTGTCACTGACACTTCCGCAAGTAATGTTTGCCAATACACAGCTTTAATTGATACTGAAGTTGACGGAAAAGAACGACAGTCTCGGATATTTCCGTTGTCCAATCAAAATGCCTATAACATCACATGATTACCATGCGTGTTTACTTATTGAGAGATCATGTTTATAACACGTCGTCGTTTCAATCAGAATTGACACACTTAATGAAAATATTTTAATAATTATGAAGATAATTGTCAAATACCGACAAAGAACGCCGGATATGATAATGATGAATTTACAGTTTGCACTGTCACTTGATGGTGTGAAACGAGTTACGATGTAAATTCATTTTTGTATTAATTTTCAAAGTGCTCGGCTTTATACTTCTACGAAAATATACTTACATTGTATTCCTGATATTCTTTTCAATTTTGGTTATGGCTGACAATAAAATAAATCAGAAGTGTTTGACTCTAAAAGAAGTTGTCGAGTGTATTCAATTATTAGAAACGGCCGTAGTGCAAGAAGAACTTGTTTTTTTCTATATTTGCATTCAGCCTTCTTTAATGGTACTGATGATACTGATTGTGGGGTGAGGTGGTGGTTAAGATACATAATTGACCTCTGTTTGAACAAAGCCAAAGTGTCAGAAAAGTCCAACCTGGACTAAGTGGCCACCTGTAGTAAGCAGCCACTTTTACCTATTCCCAAAGGTGGCCACTTAATACAGGTTTGACTGTTATTGCTTTGATAGAAGAGATGTCTTTAGATTATAACACCGAATATATAATTATTGTCTCATCATTGCTAGAACAACAGAGGCCATACATGAGTGGGAAAATTATGTACTTAGGTTTCTGGAATTATTTATGTCCAAGCACTCCAACTTGAACCAAATTATTATATTTTCAGAAGGCAATGGCAGACGGTTCTCCATCACCTAAAAAGGTATGTATTGTAGGTACCCTAGTTGCCTCTGAATCAATTGTTTGTTTCAGCTTGTATTTATGAGCAGGATTTTCCCTGATACAGAATACCAATGTCCCTGCCTTCAGTTTTAGCTTGACTATTCGAAGGATAAAGAGGGCTTTATTACTCGCCCCAGCATCCGTGTCGGCGTCTGGTTCAAGTTTTCACTTATAACTCTAATACCCTTCATTCAATTCACTTACCGTAAATGACTGGTTATAAGACGCCCTTTTTTCCCTCAGATTTCAATGTAAAAAATGCCTGCGTCTTAGGCCAAATAAAAAAATAGGTCTGTTTCAGGTTACCCGACTGACCCTATTTTTTCCCACCGACCCTAACCTATTTTTCCTTAAAAAAAATGTGATTTGGGTACGATAAGCATTCGTTACGAAATGTATGTACGTAAAGTTGACAATATTAGAGTTGGATTTCTGAATGTATTTACCGTACTTCACCTTAGAGTTCGGACACCTTAAAATAATTAATTTTTCGCTCTCCGAATTCATAGAAAATAACCATTTTTACATGTTTATCTACATGCAAGGTAAACCTGCCTTTTTTCTTTATGTCTGCATTTTACCACTTATTAATTTATCCGTAGTTATCAATGATTATTACGCCTATAAGTGTAACTCCTTCATCAAGTTAATAAAAATCCCATTCAACACCATTTTTAAACTTTTTTATACATGCATTGAAATGAATAAACACCTTTTATTGGCTTCAGATCAAACAGTCACATTGTGTGACGTCACATAACTCTCAGTTATACCCACGAGGATCTCGTGGAGAGCATGGGTATTGCTATGCAGGATTAATGTTTCTGAGTAGTGTTTTCGATTGTAACTTAAGTATTGCATTTCTAACTTTAATTCATCACATTAAATAGTTACCTGTATCATTGAATGTGTTGATTTTTTTTGTTCTATTGATGTTACAATGAGCATTATTGTACAATTATTGCTTCATAAAGTCTATATTAAAAGTGTGGTACAAGTTTCAAAGTTTATTGGCGGATCGTTTTCCAAACATGTCATGTCTGTGTTTTCTTAATCTCTTGATTGCCCTTGTTGTTTCTTTAATCCTCCATTAAATATATCACACATCCTTTTCAACAGGCCATAAATCGTTTAATATGGGTAGTAACTAACTAACTTATCACAGTGATGTATACGGTTAGGTAATCTAGCCAGGCATTGTAAAGATAAAGATCAATAATATTTGTCTGTGAGACTTAGTAACTGTAAAAGTTACAATCGATGTCCTTTGGGTGTCCGAAAATTAGATACCTAAAATAAATTATTTTTGAAAATGGATGTCCAAATTTTTAGATTGTCCGAACTCGTAAGGTGAATTACGGGTAGTTTGTGCTTGTGTGGCAGGTATATTTCAATTCTTGAAATATATTTTCTTGTCAGATACAAATGAGTCAGATACTGACTTTCGGATTGATATGTCAGACTTCAGTTTGCAATTTTGGCAATAAAACCTGCATGTTACTTGTTCTTCAAACCTGAACCCCCAGGTCCTCTTGACAGCATTGAGGTTTCCTTGGCTGATGGCTTATATGGTAAATTTGCTGTCCCACTCTTCATGTAATTATGTTACAGGGAGGTTAGCATTCTACAGAGGGTGATTGAAAGCAAAAGGGTGCATAAAGAAAAGTAAAACCGTTCCTGGAAAGTCTTAAATAATAGCAGAGTGGTGTACCATAATTTAGTTGAAATCCAACCATCATTGTCAAAGTATTTACCAGACAAATAAAGAATGTTTCCTTTGAAGGACGGAACATGTTTAAAAACTACTGATAAACCTGAAAATTGATTACTTTTATTTTTGTTACTTTCTGAGTCAACAGTTATTGAAATCAATATATCAAAAAAATAAATAAATAATAATAAACAAAATAAAAAAATATTCCGACCTACCTACCCTATTTTTTTTGGCAGCGTTACCTGAAACACACCTATTTTTTTATTTGGCCTTACAAACAGTAACAAGCATTTGACATTTTTTCTGAGGTGGATTTCAGCCCCAAATTGGCTCTTCAGAGAAATTAGCTAAATAACTTCAGCAAACACATTATAAACTACCTTTTTGGATGTGTTAATGTGTAGTAAACATAAAAAATATCTACATTAAAGTTTTGGAAGCCAGAACTACAGAGAAATAAATGGTGAAAAAACTAATTTGTTTAGATTTATGTAGAAAGGGATGTAACTCGTGTCATCTCGATCGAGTTTATACGGCTTAAAACGGCAGTTGAAGATTGTGATACGGTGTAACGTTAAACGATTATTATTTAAAATTTTCATTATTGTACAAATAAAATTAGGCCTTTTTTTAATTATTTGTTTTACTAACGGCCAGAGATGTTAAGTGTCAGAGGAGGAGGAAAAAAAAAAAAATTACATTTCTGGAATTTTATTTTTTGGTCGGTGGAAAAAAACACACAGAAAAGCAAAAGCTATGATGTATCCTTGATGATTTTCTATTTGAATGTCATGTCAATATATATGTAAGTGTGTGCACATTTGTTTTTGTTTTGTCTGACAAGTTCACTTCATATTTTCATTAATCACTCTTTATACTTTGTTAAGGCCACTCCTTTTTTATTTTTGGTTACAAGAATTTTCAGAAAAAATGTCCACCAGGTGGTCGAAAAAAAAAAAAGGGAAAAAAGTCACAAAACATACTGTTGAAGGGCGAAAATCAGAGAACAACATAAACATTGAAAAATTATATCATTTACTTGACATTCTAAATTTTAAAACTGCTATTAATGCATGTTTTAATACACTCAAAGTTCTAATTAAACACACAGTTTAAATCTTACATACTGTGCATATAAAACATCAATGAAATTGACTATAAAACATGTTTACATGTATAAACTACACTTTTTTCAAAGATACATTGAATACCACTCAGCAAGACATTTGTTTAGCTTTAAGGGTATGCAGCATTTTTATTGTTAAAGCAAAAGTAAATGCAGAACACTTAATAACTGACTGATATTAAATTGAAAAAAAGAAGGCGAATTTTACGCATTAAAATACACAAAAATTGCACTGTATTAAAACAATACATTTCATTTTCTAAACATTGTTTCATTTAATTCAATGTTGGAAAATGTCAATGAAGTGAAATAATTACCTATTTTGTAAATAAGGAAGTAACATTTTAAGAAGACATTTGAGCTTTAATATTATGAAAACAATTCCTGAAAAACTCCAAACCAAACTAGACCTTAATTTGAGTTTTAATTACCCTTACCATGCGGGGTCCTACTTTTGTGTAACCCGGTCCATGCTAAGTCCGGATATTTTCGGACCGGGATATTTACCATGGGATGTTCACCAAATCCATTTCAAATTAAAATCTTGCAGCAAATTACCACATCAGTACATAAAAATCACATATCAAAATAATAAATCTAGCATGTGACTTAACTTTATGTACCAATGATAGTAAACTGACCGTGAAATCCATAATTATGTGTGGATATTTTCATCTTCTCCCAACTCTGCCATTTTGTGTATACATGAGTTCACAGGGCATCTATACTTGCTTGTTTATTTTTCATTTCAAAAAGCATTCCTTGGTTACAACAACAAATCTCATTTATAGTGAAATATCAAGTTCATAACAAATTAAACGTACTAATTCAAAAAAGTTTTCTGTGTTGTTTTATCTAAATGTTTTGCACAGTAATGTCATTGACACATGTGTTCAACTCTTTCATTGTTTTTACTTTACTTTAAACCCAAACATGAATAAATATGTAATCTAGAATAAACACAAGCTTTAAATTGACTCAATAACAAGTATTTCCAAACCAGTCTGTGATTTAAAATCCATAAACACCACCGATTGAACTTGTGAAACTAGGTCACCGGTGTCAACTTAGAAATTTTACTTTCGATTTCACCACTACTAATTCGATGGCAGCCGCTGACACTTTTATTTTTATCTATAAACAACAGTATTTTCATGACCTAAATTGGCGGGGAAAAACAAAAATCACCTGTTATTGTTAGTGTATGCTGTTAAATTTGCCAATGTTTTTACTATTGTTATTTTAACATTTGCATATTTTGATAAATTATTTCATACATAGAATGACTGCTATTGTCAATTCTGCCATTGCCAACGGCGCTGCCATAACAGTTGGATGGCTCACATGCTATCACTATAAATACTGCTACGGAACAACAAACCAGTCGAGATCTACTGCTTTCGTACTCTTATCTTTCATTTTTAGCTCCACTGGCCGAAGGCCATGGAGCTTATGTCGTCACAGATTGTCCGTCGTGAGTGCGTGCGTGCGTGCGTAAACTTTTACTTTAAACGACATCTCCTCTGAAACTGATAAGCGGATTTTGACAAAACTTCACAGGAATGTTCCTTTGGTGGTCCTTTACCAAAATTGCTCAAATGGTTCCGGTCCATTGCACAATATGGCCGCCAGAGCTAAAAATAGCAAAATCTTTAAACGACATCTCCTCTGAAACGGTTTGGCAGATTTTGATGAAACTTGACAGTAATGTTCCTTGGGTGGTCCTTTATTAAAATTGCTCAAATGGTTCTGGTCCATTGCACAATATGGCCGCCACAGCTAAAAATAGCAAAATCTTTAAACGACATCTCCTCTGAAACGGATAGGCAGATTTTGATGAAACTTGACAGAATTGTTCCTTGGGTGGTCCTTAACCAAAATTGCTCAAATGGTTCCGGTCCGCTGCACAACATGGCTGCCAGGGCAAAAAAATAGAAAAACCTTTAAAGAACATCTTCTCAGAAACCGATGATCAGATTTTGATGAAACTTAACAGAAATGTTCCTTGGATGGTCCTTTATCAAATTTGCTTCAATGGTTTCGGTCCACTGCACAAGATGGCCCCCAGAGGTAAAAATAGAAAAACCTTTAAACGACTTCTCCTCAGAAACCGATGATCGTATTGCAATGAAACTTGACAGAAATGTTACTTGGGTAGTCCTTAACCCTTTAGCGCATGTATACGAGATAGGCCGACATAGCTCATTACCAGATGTATACGCATTTGGCCGACCGTATCCATTACTGGATGTAAACGCATGGCCCGCATATTTCAATAGGGTCATTTCAATATTTCAATTTTGCATCTTTCTTTTTGTAAACAATATCCCGGATGTTTATAAAATTAAAGTTTAACCTTTTGTGTATTGATTTTTCCTTGAAAATATCGTCTGCTAAATTGAGAAGGTGTTTATACTCCCAATCGCAGGTGTGATATCCCATTGTGACGTAATAAGACCACGAGCTAAGTACTGTATGGAATTTCCCCCAAATTCATTGACGCGTAAATCATTAAATATATTACGTCAGTTCAGTTTACCATTAAAATCAATTGTGATTATATTTACTTAAAGGTAATATTTTGTTTACAAACAAAAGAAACAATTAGTAAACGAGAAAATGATGGGTAAATTTTCTGTGAAGCTTATATAATGTCCATCATAGTTTTGGCTGTAAAATAGGTCATGTGCAAGCGTTTTGTTTGATCTAGATCTTTTTATTCATACCGGAAAATCATTTATCGGCTTTCTTTTTTTGTAAACAATTTTATGAGGGGGTAATAAAGTTTAACAGACACCTTGGACTGGATCTCTCAGCTGGATGACACCGGATGTTCCTGACATATTTCTGTGTATTAATACACAAGAACATAAATTGTCGGCTTTTTAATCCAGATGGGTCTTTTTTATGATAGGGGTAATAAAAATTAGACCGATACCAGCATTTTATTACCCTTTGATTTAATGCAATTATGACATTTCAAAGAAATGTTACAAATCCATCTTGAAAATACATTCACAGCTGAAATAAAATAATTTAATATTTCATCATTGACACCATTTATTAAATAATTTAATTATCTATAAAAAATGAATTCACATAAAAAAGATTTGGACACAATTATTTGGAGTAACATTGATTTTAAGGTCATACTGCTGTATTCATTTTCTCATTTTCAAATATCCAGAAAAGTACCTATGCAGATAAGGACTGCTTATCAGTAAGATGGCTATTGACTGGGAGGTGTAATCTGGCCACTTGTCTATGTGCTAAAGGGTTAACCAAAATAGCCCAAACAGTTCTGGTCTGCTGCACAACATGGGCACCAGAGCTAAGAATAGAAAAAAACGTTAAACTACATCTTCTCAGAAACCGATTATCAGATTTTGATGAAACTTTACATAAATGTTCATCGGGATGCCCTTTAACCAAAATTGCCCAAATGGTTCCGGTCCGCTGCACAACATGGCTGCGAGAGTTAAAAATAGAAAAACCTTTAAGGACTTCTCGTCCGCAGTCTTCACGAAAAACATTTTAACCTACTAGCCAGTTGGACTAGCATAATGGCATATTTTACTAGTCCGAATGACAATCTAGTAGTCCGACTATTTTGCCACATTATAAAACTGTATGCTTGAGGTAAATACCTATTTCAATTGAGCAGCTTGCAGTTTGAGTAAACATTTCTTTATTATGATGCTCATGCAGTGATAGGGAGTGACATCCTTCTGTTGGGAATAGTGCTCCTTGTTTTTCAGAACCTATGGGTACTATGTAAAAACAAAAGGCATCTTGCTTGAATAGACTGTAATAATATCAACATGGTTAGAAAAGAAATGCCATGCTTTAATAGCTTTGATTACATTTTACTATTGAATTACCTCCCTTTAATAGAAAAAAAATAATGTCTTAATTTTTCACGTATAGCATCTTTAAATAATTTTTAAACAATAATAATTTATGAGTAAACATATAAGCATAAAGTTCTCACAAAAAGATCAATTTAAAAACCTTACATTTATACATAGGAAAGTATATATAGACTGAACATTAATTTTCGTTTAAGTGACATTCTGAAAGTTTATGAAACAGCTATTTTTAGTAACTTAAATGGCCGAAAAGTGTAAGTGAAACACCAAGTCGATTCTATCTCGTCAGTTCTTGTTCAGGTTAGATATTTGCTTCATAATCTATTCAGATTAAATGTTAACCGATGATCAGATTTTGATGAAACTTGACAGAAATGTTCCTTGGGTGGTCATTAACCAAAATTTGTTAAATGGTTCCAGTCCACTGCACACCATGGCTGCCAGAGCTAAAAAATAAAAAAAACTTTATACGACTTGTCGTCGAAACCGATGACCTTTTTTCGATAAAACTTGACAGAAATGTTTGTTTGGTGCTCCTTTACTCAAATTGCCCAAATCATTTCGGTCCACTGCACAACATGGCAGCCAGAGCTATTAAAGTAAAAAATTTTTTTAAATAACTTCTCCTCAAAAATTGATGATTGTATTTCTATGAAACTTGACGAAAATGTTCGTTAGGTGGTCTTTGCTTGAACCTTTTGGCCAGTGGAGCACAGGCACTGATGTGCCTCTTGTTCTTTAGTTTCGCACCAAATCATTATGGTCAGAAAAATAATAAGTGAAATTCATTTTTATTTTTTTTGTACTTTTCGGAAAATTAGACCCGCCTGTTTTGTAAACCAATTTATATAAAAGTAGTGGCCTAATGCATGTTGTAATAGACAAGTGACATAAAAAAAAATCAATTATTTTCGGTAGACCAAAGCTTGTCCGAGTGATAACTCAACAATCCTTGGACCCATTGTCATAAAACTTGACATGTAGGTTAGGCCTGCCCAGTAGATGACCCATATTGATTTTAGGGGTCATCGGGTCAAAGGTCAAGGTCACAGTGACCTTCAATGGTAAAAAGATTTGAAAGCTTGTCGTGTGATAGCTGAACAATGCCTAAACCTTTGGTCATCAAAGTTGAAATGGAGGCTGGGCCTGACCAGTAAATGACCCCTATTGATTTTAGGGGGTCATTGAGCCAAAGGTCAAGGGCACAGTGACCTTGAATGATAAAAGGTTGTCCGAGTGATAACTCTATAACGCCTGCACCCATGGCCCTCAAACTTGATTTGGAGGTTTGGCCTGACCAGTAGATGACCCTTATTGATTTTAGGGTCAAAGGTCAAGGTCAGAGTGACCTTGAAAGCAAACTCGACAATTCCTTGACCTATTGACATCAAACTTGACATGAAGGTTGGGCCTGACCAGTAGATGACCCCTCTTGACTTTGGGGGTCATCAGGCCAAGGTCAAGGTCAGAGTAACCTTTAACGCAAAAAGTAAACAAATCTTCTCCCAGTAATATCTCAACAGTGCCTGAACCTATGATCAACAAACTTGACATGGTAGTTAGGCATGACAAGGAGATGACCCTTATTGATTTTAGGAGTCATTGGGTCAAAGTTCAAGTTCACAGTGACCTTGAGTGCGAAAATGTTAAGAGTGATAACTCGACAATGCCTGCACCCATAGCCCTTAAACTGGACTAGGAGGTTGGGACTGACCAGTAGATGACCCCTTTTGTTTTTAGGGGTCATCGGGCCAAAGGTCAAGGTCACAGTAACCTTGAATGGTAAAAAATTGTCCGTGTGATAACTCAACAATGCCTGCACCCATGGACCTTAAACTTGATTTGGAGGTAAGGCCTGGCCAGTAGATGGCTGCTATTGATTTAAGGGGTCATTGGGCCAAAGGTCAAGGTCACAGCGACCTTTAATCGTAAAAGGTTGTCCATGTGATAACTCGACAATACCTGCACCCATGGCCCTCAAACTTGACTTGAAGGTTGGTCCTGACCAGTAGATGACCCCTATAGTTTTGGGGGGTCATTGGGCAAAAGGTCAAGGTCACAGTGTCAGCAAGTACAGTTCCACAAAGTTGAGGCAAAATTGGTCATGATGTACCCCTTGATGAAATATAGACCTCTTAAAAAAGTGGGTCACATGGGGTTTTGTCAAAAACTTGGTCAGTAGGTCAAATCTTAGAAAAATCTTTGGAACATATTAAAAATCTTTGGAACATATTAAAAATCTTTGGCATTATACATGGTCAAATATTCATAAAACTTAATCAGAACGTTTTCCTTGATGAAATCTTGGACTTATTTGAAACTGGGTCACATATGATCAAAAAATTAGGTCACAAGGTCAAATCTTTCAATAATCTTGTCCGAAACTATTTTATGGTGGTGATTGGTCTGATTAAGTTCAAACATGGTCAGAATGTTCTTTTGGGTTAAATTTCGACTGCGTTTTCAAAGTGTGTCATAAGGGTAAAAAACTAAGTCACTAGTTCATATCTTACAGAAATCTTGGGAACACTCTAGAGGCAATACATCTGCTCTAATTTCCATGAAACTCAATCAGAATGCCTCAATGAAATTTTTGAATAAATGCTTGCACCACGGAACTTCATACTTGGTATGCTAGTTGGTCATGACTAGTTGATGAACCCTATTGATTTTGAGATCAAAGGTCAAAGGTCAAGGTCACCATGACCTTGAGGTGAAGAAATGGTTTCCGCTCAATAATTAAAGAATGCTTGCACCCAGGAGCTTCATACTTCGAATGCTATTCAATGTTGGTTCGTCTCCAGTCCAAAATTACAAATTTCATGTCCATCATTTATTATGCCCCCGAAGGTGGGCATATTAAAATCGCACCGTCTGTCCGTCCGTCCTTCCGTCCGTCTGTGTGTCCGGCTCAATAACTCGTGTCCGGGCTGTAACTTTCCCTTGTATAGACAGATTTTAGAATAACTTGCCACATGTGTTCGGGATACCAAGACCACATGTCGCATGCAAGAACCGTGTCCCTACCTCTTAGGTCAAGGTCACACTTTGGTGTTTATTCACAATGGAATGCTGCATATAAGGACATAGAATATAGGTTGTCGTGTCCGGGCTGTAACTTTCCCATGTATGGACAGATTTTAAAATAACTTGCCACATGTGTTCGGCATACCAAGACGACGTGTCGCGCGCAAGAACCGTGTCCCTACCTCTAAGGTCAAGGTCACACTTAGGTGTTTATTCAATATGGAATGCTGCATATAAGGACATAGAGTATAGGTTGTCGTGTCCGGACTGTTAATTTCCTTTGTATGGACAGATTTTATAATAACTTGCTACATGTGTTCCACATACGAAGACGACGTGTCCTGTGCAAGACCCATGTCCCTACCTCTAAGGTGAAAGATACACTTAGTGTTTATTCACAATGGAATGCGGAATATAAGGACATAAGAATGTAGGTTGTCAAGTATGGGTAGAATTTTTTATGTTCAGAGGCAATTTAAAATAACTTGATATGTATTTGTTTGATCTTTAACTTTTCATGTACTGACCTTGTTCATAGGTCAATGTCACATTCGGGGGCATTCGTCACACACTGTGACAGCTCTTGTTTTTTCTCTGATATGACCACACAATAGGGGAGACAAGCGCTTTTTCAAAAAAGCGAAACGAAAGAAAGGAATCTCACTCCAGGGGAACTACGGCAAACAAAAGTTTACAGCTCTTGGTTGGTTCTTTTTGTATGTGTCCGTAAGCAAATGCTTGTGAACACAATACAGCCTTCAGTTTTGATTTTATATTAATCAAACTTATACAATAGTTTAATATCTTTGAGAGCTCGGCTCCTTTTGTTCAACAGCAAGATTTGCTCATGTTTGACTGGAAAATGGCCCTTGAAATTGGCAATATTTCTTTTCAATAGAGGCTCCATATTCAGATTGCATTTTATATGTTACAAGACGAATGGGGGCACCCATTAACTAACATGAAATGTTCCAAGTGAATTATCGGTATGTTGCCTATTACCCATATGTACATGCTCTGGATATTAGTGCTGTCGACAGAAGTGCTGGTTATTAGTTGTAGAACTTAGCCTGTTGACTAAGAAAAAAGTGTTTGAGACGGTTGTGTTGTTGATTAGTTGTAGAGCTTTGCCTGTTGACTGAGAAAAATGCATTTGGTATCTACTTGCAGTGCTCTTGTTATATGAAATGTTAGCATGAAAACAGTCTGCTTGAAAGGAATTTTTGAAGCTATTTAATCATTTGTACTTGTTATTAAAGTAATCAATTCATACATGTTAGATAAACCTGTAGACCTAAAATGAGTTGAAAAATAATGGCCCAATGGCCTATAGTATAAGAATGACTTCAAGATCACTAGAATTTAACCATTCATGGAACCATGGAATTTCTTGCTGACTGTTTCAATTCATTAGCTTAATCATAGAAAAAAATTGACATAAATTTTATTTATAGTATTTGATATATTTTTCAGGTTCATCCTGACAATCCAGACCTAGAAAGTCTAAGCAAGGCTGACCTGATAGTTAGGTAATATATATATATATATATATATATATATGTTATGTTATCTGTATGTATACAAATATTTAATATTCTCTTCCCATGTTAAATGGAAGGAGACATTCATGTTGATTTTTGGCTGTCTGGAAGAGTTTTCAGACTACTCCTGTCAATGTTCTAGTCAAGGTTTGGACAGGTCTTGAAAGTACTTAAATGTGATGACTAACCTTGACAAGTGTTTAAATTTTATCCTGACCAAATTCGCTTGGTTATTTTCAGATCAGGGTAATAATTTAATTATCTCCCTTGACCAAGCAGTGTTAATGCATTCATAATACATTGATGAAAGAGATATTTTACTACTTTTAGCCTGTGTTATAAAAGGTGTAAATTTATATGAAAATTTCTGCATTCACCATGGCGCTTAAAATGTTACTACTAAATTTAAGTTCTACAATTATACATGTTTACTCTACCGCGCTACGTAAAACATACCGCTTTTCACACCCCTCTACTGCTTTACCGCTTTCCGGTCGAAAATTACTGCTCTTAAAAGCTTTTTTAAAAACCTCAAATTTCTATCAAATTGGCCTTAAAATTTGTTTTAAAGGCTTAGTTAAAGGAATTTTGGCATGATAATCGCCTGCTGTGCATCTCCTGCTAATTCCACTGGTGTCACAGAAGGATCCAATTTCCTGTGTATTCGTATATTGGCTCAGGGCCATTTAGGGTCGATTTTTATAATAAAACATTGAAAACTGCACAGCAGGATACTCAGATTGGAGATCTGATAAGATAATTAGGCAATAAGATTAAGATCAATTAACAGAGGTTGTGTACAAATACACGGTTTTGGGGGGGTTGGGGGGGGGGGGGGTCACTTATAGAAGGCTTAAACTAGACCTTAAAAAACCTCAAAATTCTATTAACCATACTTAAATACCACAATAATCAGTCACTTTAAAGAACATGTTGCAATAAACAACTTGTCAAATCACTTAACACTTCGGCCGAGATCGTTACTTAGTTACCAGTATGGTACAAAAGACTACTAATCAGCATACATGTAAACTCTACCGGCAGTAGGTAAAATATACCGCTTTTGACACCCCAATACCGCTTTCCCGTCGAAATCTACGGCTATTGAAAGCTCTTTTAAAAACCTCAGAATTTGATCAAATTGGCCTAAAATTTTCTTTTAAAAACCTCAAAATTCTATCAACCATGCGAAAATACCCTTTTTATCTGTCACTTTAAAGAACATGGTGCGATAAATAACTTGTAAAATCGCTTAACACTTCGGCCGAGATCGTTGCTAAGTTACCAGTACGGTACAAAAGACCACCAATCGGCATTCTTTGTTCATTGGCATCCTACTATTCAGCATTTTTGTAAATATCAAAAACATTATAAAACTGTCAAAACATTAAAGAAATCAACATTTCCAAGGTGTTATTAATTATCTTCAGTGTATAATTAGCAGCTCTACTGAATTTAAACTAGTTTTATAAGGCAGTGGTAATATTCCTTCTATTTCTTAATCAAAAACACTTGACATTTGAAAGGACTCTGAACCATGACGTATTTTATGCATATTTTCCGAAAATCTAAAAATAGTTACAAATATCAAGATTTTGTTTACATTGTTTCTGTCATTGTTTTTGACTGAAAATCAAAGGAATAAGAAATTCTAGCGCTTTTGAACCATATATACTGCTTGAGAGATCTAAATCTACCTCTCTGTCATTGCCAAGAGTTCACATGTCTGCTACAATGATGGGTTTTCCTGAGAGACCACTTGTCAGATTTGTTGAATTCTAGTTATGAATGGCCCTTCAGTTTTCAAAATGTCTCCATCTCTTGTGTTTGATATTACATGTTTTACTATCTGATTAAGTTCAATAATGAAATATATTGATGCCACCTATAATTCATAAAAATTATTATGCCCCCCTTCGAAGAAGAGGGGTATATTGCTTTGCACATGTCGGTCGGTCGGTAGACCAAAGCTTGTCCGAGTGATAACTCAACATATGGTCATGAAACTTGACATGAAGGTTCAGTCATCATCTGAACATGATTCAAAACTGTACCTACTGTTCTCACACTTGGAATGGTCATAATCTTAAACTGCCTCAAAGGCATGCAATGTCAATGACAAATCTGCTATCATTTTGCATAATGTTTGACAAACATCTCTTATTGTTTTGGCATTTGTCATTAAAAAAATAAGAGCTCTCCAAGCAGGAAACATATTTTGCATAATGTTTGACAAACATCTCTTGTTGTTTTAGCATTTGTCATTAAAAAATAAGAGCTTTCCAAGCAGGAAACATATATTCTATTAGGCCTAAAAAAAATATGTCTGTTTCCTGTAACATGCTGAAAAAAGATGGGTCGGTAGGTAGGGATTTTTTTTCTTTTCTTTTTTAGCTCACCTGTCACGTAGTGACAAGGTGAGCTTTTGTGATCACTCTTCGTCCGTCGTCCGTCCGTCCGTCCGTTCACAATTGCTTGTGAACACAATAGAGGTCACAATTTTGACCTAATCTTTATGAAACTTGGTCAGACTGATCATCTCTATAAAATCTAGGTCAAGTTCGATATTGGGTCATACGCAGTCAATAACTAGGTCACTAGGTCAATTATTAGAAAAACCTTGTGAACAAAATAGAGGTCACAATTTTAGCCTTATCTTAATGAAACTTGGTCAGAATGATCACCTTAACATAAGCTAGGTCAAGTTCCATATTGGGTCAACCCAGGTCAAATACTAGGTCACTAGGTCAATTAGTAGAAAAACCTTGTGAACACAATAGAGGTCACAATTTTAGGCTTAACTCAATTCAACTTGGTCAGAATGATCATCTCTAGAAAAATATAGGTCAAGTTTGATATTGGGTCATTCGCGGTCAATAACTAGGTCACTAGGTCAATTAGTATAAAAACCTTGTGAACACAATAGAGGTCACAACTTAAGCCTAATCTAAATGTAACTTAGTCAGAATGATCATCTCTATAAAATCTAGGTCAAGTTCGATATTGGGTCATTTACCGTCAATAACTAGGTCAATAGGTCAATTAGTAGAAAAACCTTGTGAACACAATAGAGGTCACAATTTTAGCCTAATGTTAATGCAACTTGGTCAGAATGATCATCTCTATAAAATCTGGGTCATGTTCGATATTGGGTCATCCGCAGTCAATAACTAGGTCACTAGGTCAGATATTAGAAAAACCTTATGAACACAATAGAGGTCACAATTTTAGCCTAATCTTTATGAAACTTGGTCAGACTGATCATCTTTATAAAATCTAGGTCAAGTTCCACATTGGGTCATTAGCAAAGCTACAGGTGAGCGATACAGGGCCATCATGGCCCTCTTGTTTAAAATGTCAGATTGATCCAATATACATGTTTATTTCAGGTAAATTATTTTAAGCCATTGTACATGTATTTCAGTTGTAGAATGCATCCTTTTGAAGGGCAAGCCATGGGTTCGACTCCCAGCGGTGGCAACATTATGTGCAATTTTGAGCAAGTTCAGTATGTTTACCAGGGAAGCAGTTCATCTTTACACTTTGCAAATATAACCCAGTGAAAAAGTGAATCAAATAACATTTAGACAATTTATTTTTGGCAAATGTTTTAAACAAAACTTTCAAAATGCATACTTTTTGTAGTAATAAAACATGATATTACTGCACAAACTATTTTAAAATAGACTGTGTAATAATATCAAGTTGTATTACAATTAAATGTACATGACAACTATTATGAAATAAAATGCTGTTACAACAAGAACTGGCAAAAATCTCCAAAAAACATATATAAATCAATACTTCGAATGATAAATAACTAGAACAAATGACTAAACCATTTAACTCTTAGAGCGCTGTCAGAATTGTACAGGTCTTTGTGACCAGTGTAGACCCATGGTACAGTACCTTCATTACATAGTTTCCACAAATCATTTTTTTTTTTAACAATTTCCAGTGTTTTGAAAAGATCTGCTATATTAGATCCACTGTTCATTCTGTAAAAATCTCAAGCACGAAGAAAAATAATCAATATAATTTAATTTTTAATAGAATACCTTGTCTTATTTCCTTTTTTGGACTTGACTGGACTACGGTGGTTAAAAACTTCCCAGAGGCAAAATATGTTCTGACTCTGACGAACGCATTATTTAGTTAATGCATCTTCGTTATGTAACCCAATGCATCCTTCCAATATGCACCAGCGATTGTTTAGTTGCAACAACATCTTTCTTACTTTAACTTTCAGTTTCACTTTCACGTTTATCCTATTTTCCGGAAGTAAACAAATACATTCAACGTTCCTTTTGCCAATATAGTAACATAGTATTTTTCATAAATGGCATAACCATAACCATACAATACTGTTTTGTTATAGAAGTTAACTATAACACTGACAACGATCTACACAGCTCTCCTTTCACTTTCATTAAAGTTGACAGGAAGTTACGTGCACTGTTTCCCCGCGCTTTTTAGACCATGTGGTACGAAAAATGTTTATTTTTCTGTTAGCTCATTAAATACTTATTGGAATTATTTTTTTAATTAACCGGGGATATAATGAAACAACTTAAAATAAATGAACAAAATATATCTTAGCATTGTTGTTTTTCAAAACCATAGCACTTAGCGAAAAAGTTGAAGGTATCCGTTAATGTGCATTATTGGTGGAGTTTATATTACGTCATTGAGTTTGAGTGCTGCTAATTGACATGGTTACCGATCAGATTCCAGATCCATAATCACTTGTCACTTCGGGCGTTAATTGCTCTTGTGGGTTAAACAAACATTCAGATCATGCACTGAGGCTCCTTTCAGATGATACCGACTCGCACCGAAATATCCCGGGTCAAAACTGACGCATACAACGAATGTATGATGCGTCAACTTCGGGTCATTTACAATTTCTGTTCTTCAAAACCCGGGAGCTCGGGTCAATTGAAAGCCCTGCAGTTTAATTACACTTTTTGCCATCGTATTAACTTGTCAAAACAGAAACATTTGTATCTGTGCAACGAGTTCGGACACTACTTAATTATTAAAATTATTGTTGTCATCACAGGCCAGAGATCGCTAACAATCTGACTTTGTGAATTTTGGGGCATAAAAAAATTGTGGTCGGCGGTAAAAAATTACGGTCGGTCAGGTTACAGGAAACAGACATATTTTTTTTTTAGGCCTTACAGATTTCTAGTTATTGTGTATGTGTGTTCAAGCAGATCACGGAATACTAACATTTATCCTGTCACTTGGAAAGAAATCAGTCCAATAACAAGGTGCCGTGTAAATTTTAGTTTATTAGGTTAGTTGACCACGTGATGTTTATCTTTAGTACAGTCAGTTGGTCATGTGACCGCGAAAAGGGACTTTTTCTATCCTAAAACGTCAGAGGGAAAGCACAAATAATTGTTCAGTATCTTATCAATAGTCCGCCAACAACCGACCTCAACAATCACTCGCCTATAAATCCCATCAATCTGCATAATAATGACACTTGCAAAATAACCAGAAAATCTACATGTGACGTGAAAATCTTACCCCAACCGCAAATTCTGGAACGATAGTTAATTCCATTTCTGTGGTGAGTGACAATCTCACTTACAACAGAAATGAATTATCTCTTTCCTGGTGCAGGTCTAAACATCCAACACCATCACCATGAATTAAATCCACCTGTGGCGATTGTTTGTAAAAACTCGTGATCTTGAACCATGACCTGTGTACTGTACTATGTGAATTGCGGAATAATTGTTACATCATCAAATAATGATTGGTGACTGATTGCTGGTTTTTTTTCCGGCAATATTCTAGCCGGTATTCGGTCATGTTCCCAATGGCAAAAAGTATCTTTTTTTCCCAATTTCCGAATAAAAATTCCCTATCTGGAGTTCTAAAATTTCAAAGGACAATGAAAATATAAACAAAACAGTTATTTTCCTTACATGCAAGCGCCTATTCGCAGAGACATACAATGATGCAATATCCACGTCATGATAAAAGGTGGATTTTCATTGGTTGAACTATATTTTTTATCCAATCAAAAAGCATGTAACAAATTTAAGAGTTCTTCACATTCTGTTCATGTGTCATTGACAACAAAAGGATTTATAATTTGAAGTTGACAGTAAATTATTCGGTGCAGAAGGGTATTAAAATAACTAATAGACAATGCTGTTCTTTGTCATGCCTCACCTACATGTTTACATACATGACATTGGCCTTCATTGCCAATATCGGAAAATGAGAGAACTGAGAAGTGAAACTGAAAGTAGTCAACTGGGTGAAATGACCAAGTATTTATTTATTATAATGATGGTGTATTTACTTTTTGATGAATGCTGAAGAAAACAATTGTTAGTGATATTTTACAAAATTCATTCATTTGTTTTTATACGCCCATCTTACGATGGCCGTATTATGGGAACACCCATGGTGGGCGGGCGGCGGGCGGGCGGCTCCACAATGTTGTCCGCTCTCTAACTTGAACATTTCTCATCCAATTTCCACCAAACTTCATGAAAGTGTTTGTTAGTGAAATATCTAGGTCAAGTTCGATAACCAGCCAAATCGCTTTAGGCACTCCAGAGTTTTGGCCCCCTGAATTTGTCAAAATTGGCCATTTTAGCTTTCTCCACTCTCTAACTTGATCATTTCTCATCCAATTTCCACCAAAGGTCATGAAAGTGTTTGTTGGTGAAATATCTCGGTCAAGTTCAATAACCAGCCAAATCGCTTTAGGCACTCCAGAGTTATGGCCCCCTGAATTTGTCAAAATTGTCCATTTTAGCTTTGTCCGCTCTCTAACTTGAACATTTCTCATCCAATTTCCACCAAACTTCATGAAAGTGTTTGTTGGTGAAATATCTAGGTCAAGTTCGATAACCAGCCTAATCGCTTTAGGCACTCCAGAGTTATGGCCCCCTGAATTTATCAAAATTGGCCATTTTAGCTTTGTCTACTCTCAAACTTGAACAGTTTTTATCCGAATTTCACCAAACTTGCTACTATAAATGTTTGTTGGTTTATATGCTGGCAAAGTTCTATAACCAGCCAGGCTCTTCAGGATTATGGCCCTTGAATTGGTCAAAATTTGCCATTTTTGCTTTGTCCACTGTCTAATTTGAACAGTTATCATCTGATCTTCACCAAACTTGCTGAAAATATTTGTTGGTAAAATAAATCGGTCAAGTATGATAATCAGCCAAATGCCCCGAAGCACTCCAAGAAATTATTGATGGGCGTATTTTGTGAGTGTCACTCTTGTTTGATCAATTGCAAACAAGTCTTGACTATTTGGAAATTGGAAGAAATTAAAAATATTGATATATTCATTTCATTCTCTCTATGAGTCTGAAAGTCATCAAGTTTAATAGACAGCAGATTTTGTATCAAATTTAAGGGGAAGGTAAGCCCTTCTAAGAGAAGGTAAATTGTCTTTGAAATTTTTAAGAACTTGTTAATCAAAAAATTGACTATTTCAAAGAGTAAAAACAAGGGATTAAACGATGTAAGGTGCTAACGGAGTCAGCGCATATTATGTTGAAAATACCAATGTTATTCATTATAGTATTATATAAATTATATCCTTTGTAATTATTTATGAAGAATTTCCCAATTTTGCCAAAATTGACACGAAAATTCCCAATCTCACGGGTATAGGTCATATTCCCAAAATACGGAAAAAAACCCCTGGATCGATGTTTTAAATTGATATTGACATATCAAAATGCAATGACTTTGACTATAAGCGTATTGAAAAAAAGTTGAACAGGTTTGAGAACTTTTTTAGGAGCGATTTAAACATCAGGGATGGTAAAATTCCGGATTAATCTGGAATTCCGGATTTAAGGTCTCACGGATCGATTTTGAGATTAATGTAAATCCGTTGAGTTTTTTCTAGGGGGGGTGGGGGGGGGGGGGGGAGGGGGACAGGGAGCGATTCTAGCTCAGATCGAACAATATGGGTACAAAAGGTGAGTTTTCCGGAAGTGTAAAGCCGGAAATTATCGAACCTATTTACGTCTTGGCAGTCGAGCTATATGATTGGTTAGGCTATCATCGGGTGATTACGGAAATTACCGATGGGACTAGAAGACAGTATCCGAATATGACAGACGACGAAGACGAATAAACGAGTATTGGAAAAAAAAACGACCACCACCAACTTCTAAAAACATTGATTCGTCGATTTAAAGGTATATTTGCTATTTATTTTTAAGAGAAATTCCCGTAACGTTTCTTTTTAAGTTAATAGAATGTGATCAAACTGAGAATGGCTTTTGCGCATGTAGCAATATTTCGGACATCGCGATTCGGATTGTGTCATAATAATCGATTTTTATTTTACAAATTTTATTTGGCCGATTGAAGTTTATGCTGTTAAACCGTTTCTTTATTGTTCCCATAATGTTTGAAGCATTGTTCTCAATAAGAAGTGGCTGTTGACTATACATAATGGAAGGTTCAAATGAAAATTAAAAAAAAATGAATACATATTTTGTAGTAGTATAATATATATTAAGTAGGAGCAGTCAGTTTATTTTCTATTTGAGACAGTTTAACAAAAGTTCCTGAGGACCCAGTTTGAGTGAGATTTAATTACTAAAGTTGTAATTTGAATTTCCAGGTATGTTGATGGTTCCAAAAGTCAGGGATGAACAGACAGCTCGGCCAGTGCATCCAGTTGTTCCTGTCAGTGACTGACAATTCAATACAGAGGCCATGATACTTGGATTTATGGCTGAACATGACCTTCCATACTCCCTGGCACCACATGTAGTGAGTCTTACTTAAGACACTTGCCAAAGATACAAAAGCTCTAAGTGAATTAAAACTTCAAAGGTGTACAGCATCATATAAGATGACTTATGGAGAGGCAAGCCATTTCAATGATGAACTTGTGGAGGAGTTAAGTGAAACTCGGTTTTGTTTGAACTTAGACGGGTCAACAAACACAAACAATGAGAAAACTGTTGCAGCTATTTTTCTGCTAGAAAGAAATAGTGTTGAGACATTTGGCCTCCCAAAAAATCACAAGGGCTGATTCTGAATCAATTTTCAAGGAGTTTGAAAGACTGTTTGAAAGACTTGAACTGACGTGGGACAATCTGGACAATCTAATTTGTGTGCTACTGGACTCATGTAACACCATGAGGGGAAATTGTTTTGGCTTTGAGACCAGAATACGTCAACTTGTCCCTCACCTCATAGACATTGATGGCGACACAGTCCAACATGACCACAACGGCTCACTGCCAAAGCATTTACACTCCCGTTTGGATATTACTTGGAATAATAATTAATAATATTATATTCTCATCAAATGTGCAGATAATGGAATAAATACTCTTTATGATATATAAAAATTGAATAAATAACACTTTTACAATAAACATTTGCAAGCTTGATTGATATGTTGTTCATTATTATAAATCAAACATCCCACAGTGTAGACTGTTCATACACAGGCATTTGATCATAGCCAGTTGAGTTTTATGGGAAGTGGACAACTGAACCAAAATGTCAGGTACATGTCTTATGCCTGTGACTTCAGGTAAAAAAGTAAATTTAACTTTGTTTGAAGACAAAGGTGTTTAACTTCACTGCTAAGATTCCTGATAATTGTTCTGATTGCGGATGTCTCCTGTTGAACATAATTATATCTACCAAACCGAAAGGTGTACTCCTTGAACACTATTCTAAGGCAAAAAAGGGTATGAGAAACCCTGAAATACTGAAAGCTTCGGGGGGCTTTGCCCCCCCTTGTCCCCCCACCGCCTTTAGCGGCCCCCTGAACCCCACGCAGACATTTTCAGGATTGGCAACTTGGCTCTGTTATCATCCCTGAAACATGGATACCGAATGTGCTGACATCACCTGGGAAAAAACAGTTGTCCCCCTTATTTTTAAAGATACTTATTAATTTTAAGGTTATTTATAGTGTTTAAATAAACAAAGTAACAGGATAAATAGAATACTAGGTTAGTGCCGTGGATGGAGAAAATTTATCTGGCTCGGCTGTGGAATTTAAATTCCTCCACCTTGCCAGATAAACTTCCTCCATCTACGGCACTAACCTAGTATTCTCTATATAAAGGAACAGAAGTTTGGCAATATTTATCAAGCTACACCTGGATTTCTGGTATCCATTATAACACACATATATGTAATTGAATCTGATCTAGACTTTCTCAATGTTTGCAAAAAAATGAAAAGTGTACACTATGAAAGAACCAAAATTTGATGTTTAATGTGGCTATTAACCCTTTAGCTGCTAAGGGCGTCACAAGTCGTTCACCGATAATCCCATTCACAGTGCTAAGTGCATCATATGTCGTTCTCATTAGTGACTCTGTTTACATCCTTTCCGCGATATAAATAGAACGACATGCGCAGTGAATCATATCCGTAAAAATGGCTTCCGACTCAGAAGACGACGTTTACAATGACTGATTTGTTCGCAATTTATTAGATAGTGACGATGACTCAGATGATTCTTTCGATGGATTTGACCCTGTTCGACCACGACAAAACTACAACATTCTTCTAGAGATGCCATTGTGGCCAGAAAACAACGTGGAGATCGAGGCTGATAGGGAAGCAGGGTGGACTGGAAATGAAACCTTTCCAACTGTGATGCCATTCAATGGTGGTGGGACGATAAACATTGAGATGGACTCGCATAATCCCCTTGACTATATGAAATTGTTCATTGACAACTAATTTTTAGCTCTACTGGCCAACGGCCAGAAGAGCTTATGCGATGGTAATGTGTACGTAGTATGTGCATCCGTGCGTCTGTGCGGTCGTGCGTCTGTAAACAATTGCTTGTGAACACGATACAGTCTTCAGTTTTGATTGTATCTCGATGAAACTTGTACAGTATCTAGATATCCATTAGAGCTCGGTTCCTTTCGAAAACCAGCCAGATCCGCCCATGCATGCCTAGATTATGGCCCTTGATAGTATAAAAAAATGCTATTGTGTAAACAATTGGTTGTGAACACAATACAGTCTTCAGTTTTGATTATATCTCGATGAAACTTGTACAGTATCTAGATATCCATTAGAGCTTGGTTCCTTTCGAAAACCAGCCAGATCCGCCCATGCATGCCTAGATTATGGCCCTTGATAGTATAAAAAAATGCTATTGTGTAAACAATTGGTTGTGAACACGATACAGTCTTCAGTTTTGATTATATCTCGATGAAACTTGTACAGTATCTAGATATCCATTAGAGCTTGGTTCCTTTCGAAAACCAGCAAGATCCGCCCATGAATGCCTAGATTATGGGCCATGAAAGTTTTAAAGAAATGCTTTCTATTTTTAGCCAGGTCTGCATGAGCGAATTCTATTTTTAGCCAAGTTTACATTTATATGTTAATTCAAGTCTAGAGTTAAGGGAGACAATTTGCAAGTCTAGGATTTTGAGAGACAATTTGCTTTTTGCTTCTGCAGTTGATTTTGTGAATTACTCTGCCTTGTTCTTTTTGAAAGCCCAAAGGCCATTTTTTAGCTTTAAGTTCTGTAGTTTGCGCATTCATCTTAACAAAATTGGTTGTGAATGTTTAAGTTATGCACCTGGTGTCATTACTGGCCACACCCAGGGTTCACAGGTTTGGTAAACATAAATCTGGAAAGGTTTGAAAATCTTTTTGTGTGTTCGTGCATCCATCTCAGCACAATTGATTGTGAATGATTGATCAATGTTGTCCTAGGATGCCCTTGACTTTGACCTTTTGACCAACTTTTTTTAACTTTTAAAACTACAAAAATTTTTACTATGAGTACAGTTTTGAAAGCATTTTTTTTTGTCAGATGACTTACTTGGCACATATTAAAATAGTTCATGCAACTAATCTGCTTACAATACTTTCTGGGCTCAGATGTTGAACGTGCTACGTTTTCAGGTAACCCAAACACAAAACATAAACTATATGTCTGTTGCCTTTTACCCATACATACATGCTCTGGATTGATATGACCACAAAAGCCATGCCAGTAGAGCATAGGCCCTTTTGGGCCTCTTGTTTGAAGTCATGTGTAATGAGACCAATGCGCATGCAACAAACCAGATGGCAAACGAGGAACTGGCAACCCACAGTCGAATGAGGAAATGGGAGGACACAGGGCTTCCGTTAAAGGAAGTTTGGAAGTATATTACTCCCTAGAAATGGGTTAAAACTTCCAAATTGATTCCTTAGAAGTACAAAAACTTCCACATTTTTTAAGTAAACTTCCAAAGTTGAAAGCTTGGAAGTTCAAAATATCAAAACCTGGGAGGACGTCACCCTTAGTGAAATAAAGGTCTTTTTCGCGCTGGTCATCGCCATGGGACTAGTCTACACGTCGGACCTAGATGATTATTGGACTACAGATTATGTCACAGAAACTCCATTCTTCTCCAGATCTATGTCAAGGGACAGGTTTGTGCCATAAAATTTTATACATGTCTTTTTGATTCCAGATAATACAATTACGAGCTAAAAAAAACACAAGTCATATGTTTTATCAAAGTCCTTTTGTTGGTTTATCATTGTAAATAGTTTCAACAATTATTTAAAAGGTCAAGTAATAAGACAAACACACATGACAAAATATATTTCTGTAAAAGAAATGTACAAATATAAGCACAGGTACCACCAGCTGCAATGAATGTCTGCCATCCGCAATATCCGTCTATCTGAAAGAAAGTGTAAAGATATGAAATAACAGAATATTTTATTACCTTACAATCAATGAATGTTATTTTCTGTTTACAGATTCCTGAATATCCTGTCCAACTTTCATATTTCAACTGATGAAGATCGGACTGATAAGCTGAGACAGATCAGCCCCATAATTATCCGGACGTTGCAGCGCTTCTCTGAAGTGTACACCCCTGACGAAAACCTCATCTTTGGTGAGGCAACTTGTCCTTGGAAGGGTCGATTGAATATAAAGGTGTATAATAAGAACAACCTGCCAAGTTTGGTGTAAAGCTGTACACTGTTTGTGAAGCAGGTAGTGGATACTGCTTGGGTTACGACATTTACGCAGGACGCCAAGAAAATCAACATGCCCCGGACTACTATGAGGCCTTGACAGGAGAGACTCAGCACCTGACCAAAACTACATGCATTGTTATGAACTTGATGTCCAGGTGTGGGTTGCTGCATAAAGGCCATAAAGTATACATGGACAACTATAACACGTCCCCTGAACTCTTTCAGGAACTTGAACACATATGCGTGTGGAACCGAGTTGGTACACCCTTGGCCATCAAGAGTAAGCTTAAATTGAATGAAGGTGAAGTTCAATTAGGAAAAAAATGACTGATAATGTGTAAGGTTACATTTCAATACCTCCGGCTGGAGTCAATGGACGTAATTGCAGAGAAAATGTGTCAATAAAAGCATTCAAAACTTTTAAATTATATAAAAGTGTTTAGTTTAACAATATTCTTTATATCAAATCATATGGTGATGACAATGAACAGCTACATCAAAAATTGTCAACAAAAATAAGCTTTAAGATTTCTTCAAAAAAAATGTCACACCTGACATTTACCTGTACTGTAAAATGTCCATTTCAATGTATTTTTATGTGTTATCTGTGTAAATTATTATGTTGTTTTGTTATCCCCCGCCGAATCAAAGATTTCGGGAGGAGGATAATGTTTTGGCGTTGTCCGTCCGTCATTCCGTTCGTCCGTCCTCCCGTCCATCCAACCGTCCGGTACCATATCTTGGTAGGCATTGATCAGAAAATGTTTAAACGTGTTCAGAATGTTTCCCTTGATCATATCTCGACCTATTTTAAAAGTGGGTCACATGGTGTCAAAAACTAGGTCACTAGGTCAAATCTTAGAAAATCTTTGGAACATACTAGAGGCGTTGTACATGGTCAAATATTCATGAAACTTTACCAGAATGTTTTCCTTAATGAACTCTTGGTCATAAATAAAACTGGGTCAAATATGATCAAAAATTAGGTCATTAGGTCAAATCTTGGAAAAATCTTGTCCAGAACCATATCATGGTAATGATTGGTCAATTTATGTTCAAAATTGGTCATGATGTACCCCTTGGAGAAATATGGACCACTAAAAAAAGTGGGTCACATGGGGTCAAAAACTTGGTCAGTAGGTCAAATCTAAGAAAAATCTTTGGAACATACTAAAAGCATTATACATGGTCAAATATTTATAAAACTTAATCAAAATGTTTTCCTTGATGAAATTTTGGACTTATTTAAAACTTGGTCGGAAAATGTTCAAAGTTGGTAATGATGTACCCCTTGATGAAATATGGACTGCTTGTCACTAGGTCAAATTTTAGAAAAATCTTATATTCATGAAACTTGATCAGACTGTTTTCCTTGATGAACTCTTTGACATGTTTTAAACTGGGTCACATGTGATTAGAAATTAGGTCACTAGGTCAAATCTTTCAAAAATCTGTCCGAAACTATTTCATGGTGGTGATTGGTCTGATTAAGTTCAAACATTGTCAAAATGTTCTCTTAGGTTGAATTTCGACTGCATTTTAATAGTGGGTTTATGGGTCAAAAACTAGGTCACTAGGTCATATCTTACAGAAATCTTTGGAACACTCTTAGAGGCAATACGTCTGCTCTATTTTCTATGAAACTTAATCAGAATGCCTCAATGAAATCTTGGAATAATTTGAAACTAGTAGGTCATGTGGGGTCAAAAATGAGGTCACTGAGTCAAATCTTAAAAAAACCTTGTGGACACTCGAGAGGCTGTATTTTTTGCATATATCTGGACCAATCTTCATGAAACCTGATCAGAATGTTTGCCTTGATGAAATCTTAGATTAGTTTGGAACTGGGTAGCATGGAGTCATAAACTAGGTTTCTTTGTCAATTCTAAATGCTATATATATATATACAATATTTTATTTTTTTTCAAACTCATATATATATATTTCATCAACAATTGATTTCCATTCCTTGACTTAGCCCAATCAAGCAGGGGATATCAATTCAACGAATTTGCTTGTTTTTTCTTTAAATGTACAAATAGATAAATAAAATCTAAGAAATTGCTCAATAAAATTGTAGAACATTTGAAAACTTTTATTTTCTTGCCAATTAACTCACCTGAACAGGTAAAAAATTCTCAAAGTGTGTCGTCGAAAATGTCATGGTTGGAAAGAGTGATCTTTCGTGATTACACACATATAAGTCTTATGACTGTGTCTCTATTACTTCAATAGTTAGCCTTCATTACCAATTATGGTCAATTACTAAGAATTCCTGGTTATTTAATCAGCACTAATAAGCCATATTAGGCATTAATTACATAGCGGCTTAAGGGTTAAGTATGTGATGGTATAGATATGTCTTGACATCATTTCCTGAAAATAGGGAGATGCTCCCAAAAGCAGTAACATTTAGCTTCAAAATCATTGTTTCATGAAACCCTTGTTGTAAATGTTTCAATTTCCAGTGTCATATATCATGTTTTTTATTGCAGGTTAAAGGAACAAGAGCAGTATATAAAACAGTTGGAAAGTAAAAAACCCAAACTTGACAAAGGTAATTTTTTTATTTATTTAATAGTAATAGTATGTATGAAATTTTAGCAGCGGTGGAATTAAGCCCAAGCCCACACTCCTGATCCAGGCATGTGTTCATCTTGTCCTTGAACACAAGATAGTTTGTCATTTAAAAAAGAGCAATTTTTAGCTCAACTATTCAAAGAATAAGGAGAGCTATACTACTCACCCAAGCATCAGCGTTGGCGTCACACCTTGGTGAAGGTTTTGCGTGCAAGCACACAAAGGTTAAGATCTCGGCAACTACTTGAGGTATTGCATTGAGACTTTATCATGGGTAAAAGTTTTCCGTAAGTTAATACGGAATTCCGTATTTTCGGTCTTTCGTGGTAAAATTCTGTCGGCGATATCAGCCGAACGTTTCCAAAAATAGTCGGTTTTTTTTCGTAAAAAAGCATTGTCATTCCAATGTTCTCCGAATAACCTTGCCAGTTTTCGCGCCAACAAAAACTGGGATGGCGGAAAAAGCCAGTTTTCGCCGAATATTTACAGTCAGTATCCTTTACGACTTTTACGACATACCGCAAATTGGAGGCAAAAATAAACAATGAAATAAATTGAAATACTGCTGTCAAAATTGAACAATGAAGTTTGTACCCCCAGGGTATAATACTTAAGGGCTTGAACAGCCTGCAAAAAACAAATGGAGGTGGCAATGGCTGTCAAAAGTCGATTCGAAGGGTGTGAAATGGTTCGATTGGTAACTTAATAAAAATACAAAACACTATTCAATATAAATCTTTAATTGTATTTTGTTTTTCATTTTTTAACTTTTATTGAATGAGTTCCAGAGTTAAATGAATTCTTGATTAATGAGCAAGAATTAAAGTATTGAGGTATGTTTCTGTCAGGGGCCTTATGTACATGTATCACGGATGATAAAATTTTGGATGTATTTTCACGGATCAATTTTGAGATTAATGTAAATCCGTTCAGTTTATTTCTAGGGGGGAGGGGTACAGGGAGCGAATCGAGCTCAGTTCAAACAATATGGGTACGAAAGGTGAGTTTTCCGGAAGTGTAAAGCCGGAAATTAACGAACCTATTTACGTCTTGGCAATCGAGCTCTATGATTGGTTAAGATAGCATCCGGTGATTACGGAAATTACCGATGGGACTAGAAGACAGTATCCGGATATGACAGACAACGAAGACGAATAAACAGGTATTGGAAAATTGGGAAAAAAAACGACCACCACCAACTTCTAAAAACATCGATTCTTCAATTTTAAGGGTATATTTGCCATTTATTTTTAAGAGAAATTCCCGAAACATTTCTTTTTACGTTCATAGAAAGTGATCAAACTGATAATGAATTTTGCGCATGTAGCATTATTTCGGACATCCTGATTCTGATTGTGTCATAATCGATTTTTATTTTACAAATTTTATTTGGCCGATTGAAGTTTACGCTGTAAACCGTTTCTTTATTATGCTCATAATGTTTGAAGCATTGTTCTCAATTAGAAGTGGCTGTTGACCATAATGGGAGGTTCAAATGAAAATTAGTTTGGTTCAAATTTAAAAAAAAATGAATAAATATTTTGTAGTAGTAATACATATTACGTAGAGGCAGTCATTTTATTTTCTATTTGAGACAGTTCAACAAAACTTTTTGAGGACCCAGTTTGAGTGAGATTTAAATTCTATAGTTGTAATTTGTATTTCCAGGTATGTTGATGGTTACAAAAGTCAGGGATGAACAGACACCTCAGCCAGTGCATCCAGTTGTTCCTGTCAATGACTGACAATTCAATCCAGAGGTCATGATACTTGGATTTATGACTGAACATGCTCCCTGGCACCACAGTAGTGTGTCTTACTTAAGACACTTGCCAAAGATACAAAAGCTCTCAGCGAATTAAAACTTCAAAGGTGTACAGCATCATACAAGATGACTTATGGAGTGGCTAGCCATTTCAATGATGAACATGTGGAGGAGTTAATGGATCTTGGTTTTGTTTCAACTAAGACAAGTCAACAAACACAATGAGAAAACTGTTGCAGCTATTTTTCTGCTATAGAGAAAGAAATAGTGTTGAGACATTTGGCCTCCTTAAAATTCACAAGGGCTGATTCTGAATCAATTTTCATAGAATTTGAAAGCCTGTTAGAGAGGCTTGAACAGCCGTGGGACAATCTAGTTTGTGTGCTACTGGACTCGTGTAACACCAGGAGGGGAAAAATCTGGCTTAGGGACCAGAATACATCAAAGTCCAGGGCTTTTTCTATAGTACCTACGGGTCTAACTATCGGACCCATTCCCAAAGCAAAATATAAGATATTTTTCCCAATCTCCAGAAAAAAAATCCCAATAAAAAAAAAAAAAAAAAAAAAAAATGAATAATTTTTTTATTTTTTTTTTTTATTTTTATTTTTTTTTTTTTTTTTCGCTGTACTGGTTCATTTTCAACATCCTAATAAATTATGTGATGTAAAGTTTTTTTGATAATTGACCTCTGAAATAATTGATTTTCATCACATTCAGAGATCAGTATGAAATATGATCTGTCATGATTTATTGCAAAAGATATTTACACCCCAAAGATTGATATTTTTGGGGTCTTTTAAGGGGAAAATTAACTATTATTAAATCATTTCCTAAATCGCAGGAGACTAGACAGCTTTTTCTCCCACCTCAGATAAGTAGATCCAATAATTTAACCATGCTAGAAATACTTATCTTGCCCACGGGCGAAGATAAATTGCCTGTATGGAACTCCTTTAAATGGTCACCACATTGTAATTACCTCCCTGGTTGAAGACTGTCGTCTGTAGCATCATGGAAACCTTGTCTTGTGGCAATATTTAGAATGCTTATTTAGATACTTACATTCTTTTAACTGTAAAATTTCCCAATTTCGGCATTTTCACGACTCAAAATTTCCCAAAATGATTAGGGTCTTTTTCCCAATACGGGCAGAAAAAGCCCTGAAGTCCACCATGTCCACAACAGCTACGCTGCCAAAGCATTTGAGTCCTGTTTGGATATTACTTGGAATAATATATATATATATAATAATTGATAACATTATATTCTCATCAAATGTGCAGAAAATGGAATAAATACTGTTTACTGTGAAATCATTAATGTTCGTGGGGCATTAATGTTCGTGGTTTTCGTGGGTTGGGTGATCCACGAATTCAAGATCCCATGAAATATAAAGCCTTTATTCACTTTTTCAATTGCCTTGTTACGTACATACTCTAGTATACTATTTACAGAGGTCGCAGTATACAGTGTTAAAACCTGTCTCACTGTATAACTTACGATTATTATTCTGTTAATATAATATAACTGCCTTTAACAAATAATGAACCAAATCAATTAAATGTGTTTTATGCAGCAAATGACAGTTGTTTAAAAGTGTGCTGTTAATAAAAATCTCCAAGTTTACAAGATGTGCGTGATGAGTGTCTGTACTCGATTTTTTTATTTAACGAAATAATTAATTGATTACTATTACATTGAAGGTTACTAAGCACCGAACGTGACAATATACGCACATTTTCGGTGTTTTCACAGTTTGCAAAATTCTTAATTGGCATTCAATGGCTTCTGCTATCTGTATTTATGACCAGGGTACATCTTCTTTTATTACCTTTATTCCCCATTAAATCGATAAGTGACATGGGTATATGCACTAATTGGCATGTCGTACCACATTAGCGAGTGTCATAAACCGAGTGACAAAGAAGATGGAAATCACGGGCCAGCGCATGGATATTGTGCAGACGATCTAGGATTTTTTTTCATCAAACCACGAAATTTCATGCTCACGAACATTAATGATTTCACAGTATATGATACATAAAAATTGAATAATTAACACTTTTACAATAAACATTTGCAAGCATGATAATCGATATATTGTTCATTATAATTCAAACATCCCACAGTGTAGACTGTTCATACACAGGCATTTCATCATAGCCAGTTGAGTTTTATGGGAAGTGGACAACTGAACCAAAATGTCAGGTACATGTCTAATGCCTGTGACTTCAGGTAAAAAAAGGTAAATTTAGCTTTGTTTAAAGACAAAGGTGTTAAACTTCACTGCTAAGATTCCTGATAATTGTTCTGATTGTGGATGTCTTGTGTTGAACATAATTATATGTACCAAACCGAAAGGTGTACTCCTTGAACACTATTATAAGGCAAAAAAGGGTACTAGAATCCCTGAAATACGGAAAGCTTCGGGGGGGCTTTGTCCCCCTTGTCCCCCCACCAGGGCTTTGCCCTGGACCCATCGGAGCCCTTAAGCAGGCCCCTGAACCCCAGGCAGACATTTTCAGGATTGGCATCCTGGCTCTGTTAGCATCCCTGATGTATGTTGACAAAAGCTGCCAGAAATATTATATATATACAACACAGATTTGATTGATTAAAAGACAGGAAAAGCTTTGAAATGTGTTTTAAAATGCTTAATTCCTGGAGCTTCAGAGGGCCTCCGGCCCCCTGGACCCCTGGCCAGGGCTTTGCCCTGGACCCACCAGGTGCCCTGCGGCCTGGCCCCCAGCTGAATTTTTCAATACTTGCAAAATTTGCAACTTTCACCCATGCTTTATACAGTCAGGGATGTGATTTGTCCGCGGATTCGCGGAATTCCATGGATCTAATGGCGCCAGGGAGCCACCCTCCCCCCCCAAAAAAAATCCATTTTTTTCAGCTGATTTAAAAAGTTTCTAGAGTGCTTTTGGTTGTAAGAATTGCTATTCCAGTTAGCTTCAAATTTAAAGTCAGAAGAACCCTCAAAAGATCTTATAAAAAGCCAGTTTTTCTTTTACGGCAGTGTGCTTTTTGATCCCAGAACCCATGGCCGAAATGGTTTCAGCCCTACAGTTGCCAGATCAATCACATCCCTGACAGTGGTACTCAACCTTCCAACCTTCTTAATTAACCAAATTAGATACCGTATTATGCATAGGACACTCTTTTTTACCCAGATAATCGTCTTAAAAAATTGCCTGCGGCCTTTTTATGCTATTAGGATTTTATTCGTTTTAAACAAGTCCATTTCAGGCCGAAAATGTCGGACAGGAGACGAACGCAGTAATGGTAAATACCGATACTGTGTCCACCAAAGAGAACAACTGACGTAGATAAAATGACGCAAATTAACACACGCAGAAACATATTTAATGCTTACTTTAAAATGATTTATTGAGAAATAAATTGAAACCAAAACATGAGTATTTACTTTTTAACAAAGGGGTGCTACTCACAAAAATTAGATGTGAGTCAGCGCTTTAACTGGATTGAGTTATAATGGCAACGGAAAATAGGGATATGAGGTAAATAATATCAATTAAACGTTGTTCACGATTATAGCGTTTCGATATTCTACAAAAAAAATTGTTGTATGTTACTGTTTTAAAATAATAATAAAGGAATGTGCATACCGCAAAGTAGCATTATTGTCACTATCAAATCTTTCAAATGTGCGAAGGTGTGAAAACACTCGCTGTCTATCATTAGAAAAACATACGATAAACAATAGAACGAACTATTACCAATATAAAACAATAATAATATCCCAAATACACAAGACAGTTATCGAAATATGCCTTATATACTATTTTTATGCTCACCTGAGCACGAAGTGCTCAAGGTGAGCTATTGTGATCGCCCTGTGTCTGTCGTCATCCATCGTCAACAATTTGACTGTTAACCCTTTAGCGCATGTATACGAGATAGGCCGACATAGCTCATTAGCAGATGTATACGCATCTGGCCGACCGTATCCATTACTGAATGTAAATGCATGGCCCGCATATTTCAATAGGGTCATTTCAATATTTCAATTTTGCATCTTTCTTTTTGTAAACAATATCCCGGATGTTTATAAAATTAAAGTTTAACCTTTTGTGTATTGATTTTCCCATAAAAATATCGTCTGCTAAATTGAGAAGGTGTTTATACTCCCAATCGCAGGTGTGATATCCCATTGTGACGTAATAAGACCACGAGCTGAGTACTGTATGGAATTTCCCCCAAATTCATTGATGCGTTAATCATTAAATATATTACGTTAGTTCAGTTTACCATTAAAATCAATTGAGATTATATTTACTTAAAGGTAATATTTTGTTTACAAACAAAAGAAACAATTAGTAAATGAGAAAATGATGGGTAAATTTTCTGTGAAGCTGATATAATGTCCATCATAGTTTTGGCTGTAAAATAGGTCATGTGCAAGCGTTTTGTTTGATCTAGATCTTTTATTCATACCGGAAAATCATTTATCGGCTTTCTTTTTATGCCCCCGAAGGTGGGCATATTAAAATCGCACCGTCCGTCCGTCCGTCCGGGTCTGTAACTTTCCCTTGTATGGACAGATTTTAAAATAACTTGCCACGTGTGTTCTACATACCAAGACGACGTGTGGCGTGCAAGACTCGTGTCCCTACCTCAAAGGTCAAGGTCACACTTAGTGTTAATTCACAATGGAGTGCTGCATATAATGACATAGAGTATAGGTTGTCGTGTCCGGGCTGTAACTTTCTCTTGTATGGACAGATTTTAAAATAACGTGCCACATGTGTACCACATACCAAGACGACGTGTCGCGTGCAAGACCCGTGTCCCTACCTCAAAGGTCAAGGTCACACTTAGTGTTTATTCACAATAGAGTGCTGCATATAAGCATAGAGTATAGGTTGTCGTGTCCGGGCTGTAACTTTCCATCGTATGGACAGATTTTAAAATTACTTGCCACTTGTGTTCCACTTACCAAGACGACGTGTCGCGTGCAAGACCAGTGTCCCTACATCAAAGGTCAAGGTCACACTTAGTGTTTATTCACAATGGAGTGCTGCATATAAGGACATAGAGTATAGGTTGTCGTGTCCGGGCTGTAACTTTCTCTTGTATGGACAGATTTTAAAATAACGTGCCACATGTGTACCACATTACAAGACGACGTGTCGCCTGCAAGACCCGTGTCCCTACCTCAAAGGTCAAGGTCACACTTAGTGTTTATTCACAATAGAGTGCTGCATATAAGCATAGAGTATAGGTTGTCGTGTCCGGGCTGTAACTTTCCCTCGTATGAACAGATTTTAAAATAACTTGCCACATGTGTTCCACATACCAAGACGAAAGTGTTTATTCACAATGGAGTGCTGCATATAAAGACATAGAGTATAGGTTGTCGTGTCCGGGCTGTAACTTTCTCTTGTATGGTCAGATTTTAAAATAACTTGCCACATGTGTTCCACATACCAAGATGACGTGTCGCCTGCAAGACCCGTGTCCCTACCACAAAGGTCAAGGTCACACTTAGTGTTTATTCACAATGGAGTGCTGCATATAAAGACATAGAGTATAGTTTGTCATGTCCGGGCTGTAACTTTCCCTTGTATGGACAGATTTTAAAATAACTTGCCAAATGTGTTCCACATACCAAGACGACATGTCGCGTGCAAAACCCGTGTCCCTACCTCAAAGGTCAAGGTCACACTTAGTGTTTATTCACAATTGAGTGCTGCATATAAGGACATAGAGTATAGGTTGTTGTGTCCGGGCTGTAACTTTCTCTTGTATGGTCAGATTTTAAAATAACTTGCCACATGTGTTCCACATACCAAGACGATGTGTCGCCTGCAAGACCCGTGTCCCTACCTCAAAGGTCAAGGTCACACTTAGTGTTTATTCACAATGGAGTGTTGCATATAAGGACATAGAGTATAGGTTGTCGTGTCCGGGCTGTAACTTTCTCTTGTATGGACAGATTTTAAAATAACTTGCCACATGTGTTCCACATACCAAGACGACGTGTCGTGTGCAAGACCCGTGCCCTACCTCAAAGGTCAAGGTCACACATAGTGTTTATTCACAATGGAGTGCTGCATATAAGGACATAGAGTATAGGTTGTCATGTCAGGGCTGTAACTTTCCCTTGTATGGACAGATTTTAAAATAACTTGCCACATGTGTTCCACATACCAAGACGACGTGTCGCCTGCAAGACCCGTTTCCCTACCTCAAAGGTCAAGGTCACACTTAGTGTTTATTCATAATGGAGTGCTGCATACAAGGACATAGAGTATAGTTTGTCGTGTCCGGGCTGTAACTTTCCCTTGTATGGACAGATTTTAAAATAACTTGCTACATGTGTTCCACATACGAAGACGACGTGTCCTGTGCAAGACCCATGTCCCTACCTCTAAGGTGAAAGATACACTAAGTTTTTATTCACAAGGGAATTCTGAATATAAGGACATAACAGTGTAGGTTGTCAAGTATGGGTGGTATTTTTTATGTTCAGAGGAAATTTATAATAACTTGCCATATGTATTTGACACATAAAGGCAAGATCAACTTTTCATGTACTGACCTTGTTCGTAGGTCAATGTCACATTCGGGGGCATTCGTCACATACTGTGACAGCTCTTGTTTGTTAACAATTTTATGAGGGGGTAATAAAGTTAAACAGACACCTTGGACTGGATCTCTCAGCTGGATGACACCGGATATTCCTGACATATTTCTGTGTATTATACACAAGAACATAAATTGTCGGCTTTTTAATCCAGATGGGTCTTTTTATGCCCCCGAAGGTGGGCATATTAAAATCGCACCGTCCGTCCGGCCGGCCGGCTCTGTAACTTTCCCTTGTATGGACAGATTTTAAAATCACTTGCTACATGTGTTCCACATATGAAGACGACGTGTCTTGTGCAAGACCCATGTCCCTTCCTCTAAGGTGAAAGATAGTGTTTATTCACAAGGGAATTCTGAATATAAGGACATAACAGTGTAGGTTGTCAAGTATGGGTGGTATTTTTTTATGTTCAGAGGCAATTTAAAATAACTTGCCATATGTATTTGACACGTGAAGGCAAGATCAACTTTTCATGTACTGACCTTGTTCGTAGGTCAATGTCACATTCGGGGGCATTCGTCACATACTGTGACAGCTCTTGTTTATGATAGGGGTAATAAAATTTAGATCGATCTCAGCATTTTATAACCCTTTGATTTAATGCAATTATGACATTTCAAAGAAACGTTACAATTCCATCTTGGAAATACATTCACAGCTGAAATAAAATAATTTAATATTTCATCATTGACACCATTTATTAGATAATTTAATTATCTATAAAAAAAATGCATTCACATAAAAAAGATTTGGACACAATTATTTGGAGTAACATTGATTTTAAGGTCATACTGCTGTATTCATTTTCACATTTTCAAATATCCTGAAAAGTACAGAGAAGGACTGCTTATCAGTAAGTTGGCTATTGACTGGGAGGTGTAATCTGGCCACTTGTCTATGTGCTAAAGGGTTAACACTCTAGAGGTCACAATTTTGGCACAATCATAATGAAACTTGGTCAGAATGTTACCCTCAATAAAATCTTGGACGAGTACGATATTGGGTCATCTGAGGTTAAAAACTAGGTCACCAGGTCAACTTAAAGAAAAAGCTTGTTAACAATCTAGAGGTCACATTTATGACTGTATCTTCAGGAAACCAGGTCAGAATGTTAATATTAATGATCTCTAGGTCAAGTTCGAATCTGGGTCATGTGCGGTCAAAAACTAGGTCACCAGGTCAAATTGAAGGAAAAGCTTGATAACAATCTAGAGGTCACATTTATAAATGTTTCTTCATGAAAGTTGGTCAGAATGTTTATATTTATAATCTCTAAGTCAAGTTTAAATCTGGGTCATGTGCGGTCAAAAACTAGGTCAATAGGTCAAATCATAGGAAAAGCTTGTAAGCACTCTAGAGGTCACATTTATAACTGTATGTTTATGAAACTAAGTCAGAATGTTTATATTGATTGCTCTAGGCCAAGTTCGAATCTGGGTCATGTGCGGTCAAAAACTAGGTCACCAGGTCAAATTTAAGGAAAAGCTTTTTAACACTCTAGTGGTCACATTTATAACTGTATCTTCATGAAAGTTGGTCAGAATGTTAATATTATTAATCTCTAAGTCAAGTTGAAATCTGGGTCATGTGCGGTCAAAAACTAGGTCAATAGGTCAAATCACAGGAAAAGCTTGTTAGCACTTTAGAGGTCACATTTATAACTATATGTTTATGAAACTTTGTCAGAATGTTTATATTGATTAGCTCTAGGCCAAGTTTGAATCTTGGTCATGTGCAGTCAAAAACCAGGTCACTAGGTCAAATTTAAGGAAAAGCTTGTTAACACTCTAGAAGTCACATTTATGACTGTTTGTTCATGAAACTTGATCAGAATGTTATTCTTGATGGTCTTTAGGTAGAGTTTGAAACTGGGTAATCAGAGGTCAAAAACCAGGCCACTAGGTCAAATCATAGAAAAACTTTATAAACACTGTGGAAGTTACAATCTCTCTTTGATCACCATGAAACTATGTCAGAATGTTTGTGTTTATGAAGTCTATGTCAAGTTTTAAACTGGGTAACCTGAGTTCAAAAACTAGGTCACGAAGTCAAATCATAGAAAACATTGTTAAAACACAGTTGCGGCCATATTTTCTACTTGATCTATATAAAACCTGGTCAAAATGTACTTATTACAGCAAGGTAAGGTTTGCAACTGGGTCATCCGTGATAACACTTATTTCACACTTGAATTGGATCAGGTGAGCAATACAGGGCCTTCAGGGCCCTCTTGTTTTTATTGTTTTTACCTTTAGATATGTTATAAATTTTTTACCAACCTTAATTTTTCGGCTCCAATTTCAACATTTTTCTTGTGTCCTATCTTATATATAAGTGGTTTTACCCGTTATTTGCCTGCGTCCTATTTATGCTAGCGTCCTATACATAGTATAATGCGGTAACTCTAGTTTGCATTTAATGCAAATAATTGCCCTTTATTATTTTTGCGTGTAAGCACACATAGGTTAATATCTCAGCAACTACTTGAGGTATTGCATTGAGACTTTATACAATGGTACTTAACCATCAGCTTACTTAATTAACCAAGTTAGATAACTCTTGTTTGCATTGAATTCAAATAATTGCCCTAATCAAGTAAGATAACTCTTATCTTTCATAATATATAATTTTTGCCCCTATATTATGGGACTTAGAAATTCTGGTAAAGGTCTTGCATGTTAGCACACATAGGATAATATCTCAGCAACTACTTTATGTATTGCATTGAGACTTTATACAATGGTATTCAATCACCCATTCTAATTGAATAACCGAGTTAGGTTACTATATTTTGAAAATAATGGCCCTTTATTATTAGACTTAAAAATTATGGATAAAATTTTGCATGTAACCACGTTTATATTGATATCTCAGCATATTATGTATTGCATTGAAATCTAATCTAACAGTGATCAATGCATTTTTCGCCAAAACTTTTCAATCCTTACACTGAAGCAGCGGAATAGTCGAGCGTGCTGTCTGTGTGACAGCTCTTGTTGATAAATCATTTACATCCATCAGCAACAACAAAATTGACAATTAGAACAGTGCTTGAAATAAGCACAAGCCAGTATCCCTGCACATTTGTGAAATGTTTTCTTGGCTTGCTCAAATTCTATGTTTTATAAAGCAGAGCTTGCTAAGGCTTAAAAAAAAATACATTTGGTTCGGTTTACCCGACCCTACCTACGGAATAGGCGCTGACCCTACCGTTTTTATAGTCGGTTTGAAAAAAATAATGAAAAACTAAAAAAAATAAAAATAAATATTGTTTTTTCTTTTTTAGCTCTACTGGCCAAAGGCCAGAAGAGCTTATGCGATGGTAATGTGTACGTAGTATGTGCATCCGTGCGGTCGTGCGTTCGTGCGTCTGTAAACAATTGGTTGTGAACACGATACAATCTTCAGTTTTGATTGTATCTCGATGAAACTTGTACAGTATCTAGATATCCATTAGAGCTCGGTTCCTTTCGAAAACCAGCCAGATCCGCCCATAAATGCCTAGATTATGGGCCATGAAAGTTTTAAAGAAATGCTTTCTATTTTTAGCCAGGTCTGCATGAGCGAATTCTATTTTTAGCCAAGTTAACATGTACATGTAAATTCAAGTCTAGAGTTAAGGGAGACAATTTGCAAGTCTAGGATTTTGAGAGACAATTTGCTTTTTGCTTCTGCAGTTGATTTTGTGAATTACTCTGCCTTGTTCTTTTTGAAAGCCCAAAGGCCATTTTTTAGCTTTAAGTTCTGTAGTTTGTGCATTCATCTTAACAAAATTGGTTGTGAATATTTAAGTTATGCACCTGGTGTCATTACTGGCCACACCCAGGGTTCACAGTTTTGGTAAACATAAATCTGGAAAGGTTTGAAAATCTTTTTGTGTGTTCGTGCATCCATCTCAGCACAATTGATTGTGAATGTTTGTTCAAATTGATCAATGTTGTCCTGGATGCCGTTGACTTTGACCTTTTGACCATCTTTTTTTAACTTTTAAAACTACAGAAATTTTTACTATGAGTACAGTTTTGAAAGCATTTTTTTTTTGTCAGATGACTTTTACTTGGCACATATTAAAATAGTTCATGCAACTAATCTGCTTACAATACTTTCTGGGCTCAGATGTTGAACGTGCTACGTTTTCAGGTAACCCAAACACAAAACATAAACTATATGTCTGTTGCCTTTTACCCATACATACATGTACATGCTGTAGATTGATATGACCACAAAAGCCATGCCAGTAGAGCATAGGCCCTTTTGGGCCTCTTGTTTTAATTGCTTTTCAATATGTAGTTTAAATCCTTAAATGCTTATACAGAAGATAACTTTAACTCCATTCGCCAATGATGAAAATAACATTCTTATATAAAGCCTAATAAAAAAAAAAAAAAAAAATATATATGTATATATATAGTGTTTTAGCCAAGAATTAAAAAGGGCAGGGTGGGCAAAAAAAGGGCAGGGTGGGCAAAAATAGGGGCATGGTGCTTTTTGAAATGGGAAAACAATGCGCAGAATATTAGCTTTGTATTGTTGTATAATGACCATGTATCTTATCAAAGTACATGCATGTTCATGCACACATTGTAGTAATATCCCTACAGAGTACTCTTAATTCTTCTTTCTTGTTCCTTTTCACTTCAGACACATTCTTTGCCATCACCAGGGCTCTCACAAGGCTGTTTTTTTTGCGGGGGAGAACTCACTTCTCCCAACAGTCAAATTAGGGAGAAGTGGGGAGACTTTAAGGAGAAGAGATACTTATCTTAAAACCTGATATAAATATTGTGCCATGCCACAAAACTTTAAATTCATAGTCGAGCGCGCTGTCTCTGTGACAGCTCTTAATTCATTAATATAACATTTAAGCATTGCCTAAAATAAAATGTGACAAAATGTTTATGGACATGAATTTTTTTTGGTGGGGGGGGGGGGGGCAAATAGAAGCCAAATCATCCATGTACCCGTCCATTTATCATTCCTTCAGGCCGCCCATCCCACATTTTGTTAGGGCTATTTCTCAGCAACATCTGGCTTCTCTTCACTGAAAGGATGTGATGCTTCACTAACAAGAGGAGACACGCATATTTCTGTCTCCCCCATTCATGGGAAGCCATATTGTTCTTGCCCTGTCTATCAGACAGTCAGTCCTTCCGTCAGTAGGTCACACTTTGTTTCCGCTCATTGACTTGAGAATGCTAAGAGCTAGGAACCTACATACTTGGTATGCAGATTGGTTATGACAACTGGATGATCGGTATTGATTTTGAGATCAGAAAGTCTAAGGTCATGTTCGTGATGACCTTGAGGTGAAAAAACAGTTTCCGCTCAATAACTGAAGATCCTGGGTATGCAAGTTGGTCATGACTTGGAGATGACCCCTATAAATTTTGAGATCAGTAGGTCAAAGATCCAGGTGATCGTCAGGTTAAAAATGATAAGTTGGAGGTGACCAGAAGCCGAAAAATGGTTTCTGCTCAATAACTAAAGAACACTATCTTGCGCCCAGGAACTTCATACCATGCCAGCTGAGGGTTTTCGCTAGGCCTTTATGACTTGTTTAGTCTGACGTGCCTTCCAGCGAGGAGGCTTATTACCGACACGCATTCATTGCATCGATATGCCTTAATCCCCACAGTGACTAGCCTTATCAAAACAGTATTCAATATTGACAACAAAGCTTCGACTTTCATACAAGTTGACCGATAGTAAGAAGGCGTGTCGGGAATATTTTGCTTGATGCATCATCCAATTGCTTTCGCGGCTCGCCCCAACTCCTCCCATAATAAATTGGCATTAGGTGTGAAATTTAATGGATCTTCATCTTTCCAATCAATAACATTATTGGCCTTCGTTTAAAAATAAACAATGATGAGTTAATTGATGGACATACTCCATTTGTAATTTAACGCGAAAATTTCACGCCCCACACAGCAACAAAATTCCGTCAAGTTGAAATTTTGGCCAAGGTTTGCATCTTAAAAATACAAGCAAATCTTAAATAGTTCTCAGGTGTAGAAGAAGAAAATAGCATAGTCATTTATAGACTGAGAAATATTTTCATATCTTTTCTGTCAAAAACATTATTTAGAAATTAACATGGTTATCTTGTTTGTTCATCAGTTTTTACCTGTGGTGACCTATCTGATAACCCTGTGGAATTCATGTGATTCCTCACCCTGACATTGCAAATGTGTATCAGAAATCAAGCATGACAAATTAAGTTGAATTTTTGATAGTCTCCTATCTGAATGAATGAGTGTTTGATTTATTACTTTATTGCACGTTATTATTATTTTGCGATTTCACATGATCCCTGATTTTTATGTACAAGGACAGCAGATTCGAGGGAGGCCACGTTTTACTCATTTCAGTGGGTACGTCGCTGGTGTCGTAACTACTCACTACCATGTGAAATTGTTTATTACAAACACTACATGGAATACATAAAAATATGAAGAACGAGAACTTTATAGTTGGACTATATTGCGGATTACTTTAGCAAAATGTATAGTTGGACTATATAGAAGATTAGTTTTGCTAAGAACGCAGGAAATCGCACCATTTGCATTAAAATTATAAAAAAAATCTCAATGTAAAACCCCATTTGTTAGTCCCGACAAGCCTTCAGAAAATCCTGGCAGAAACACTGTGCCAGTTGGTCATGACTAGTAGATGACCTATTGATTTTGAGATCAGAAGGTCAAAGGTGAAGGTCGTGGTGACCTTGAGGGAAAAAAAAGGTTTGTGCTCAATAACTGAAGATCCTTTGGGTCCAAAAACTTATCTTTATACTTAATATAAGTTGGTTTTGACTGGTAGATGAGATCAGTAGACCCAAGGTCAATGTTGTGGGGACCTTCAGGTGAAGGACGATATGTTGGCGGTAATCTTAAGCTGAAAAATGGTTTCTGCTCAATAACTAAAGAATGCTTGCACCAAGGAACTTCATTCTATACATTAAAGTTGGTCATGACCCCTATTGAATATGAGTTGAGAAGGTCATTAGGTCAAGGTTGCGGTAACTTTGAGGTGAAAAATTCTGCTCAATTTACTTAAGGTTCTTTGGGTCAGGAACTTCATACTTAATATGCAGATTTGTCATGACTAATAGATGACCCCTATTGATTTTGAGATCAGAAGGTCAAAGGTGAAGGTCGCAGTGACCGTGATGTGAAAAAACTTAAGAACATTTTGGCCTAGGATAGTCATACTTCGTATGCAAGTTAGTCATGATAAGTAGATGATCCTCAATTATTTTGAGGGCAGTAGGTCAAGGTTGTGACCTTTAGGTGAAATTGTTTATTACAAACACTACATGGAATACATAAAAATATGAAGAACAAGAACTTTATAGTTGGACTATATTGCGGATTACTTTAGCAAAAGGTATAGTTGGACTATATAGAAGATTAGTTTTGCTAAGAACGCAGGAAATCGCACCATTTGCATTAAAATTATAAAAAAAAATCTCAATGTAAAACCCCATTTGTTAGTCCCGACAAGCCTTCAGAAAATCCTGGCAGAAACCCTGTGCCAGTTGGTCATGACTAGTAGATGACCTATTGATTTTGAGATCAGAAGGTCAAAGGTGAAGGTCGCGGTGACCTTGAGGGAAAAAAAAGGTTTGTGCTCAATAACTGAAGATCCTTTGGGTCCAAAAACTTATCTTTATACTTAATATAAGTTGGTTTTGACTGGTAGATGAGATCAGTAGACCCAAGGTCAATGTTGTGGGGACCTTCAGGTGAAGGACGATATGTTGGCGGTAATCTTAAGCTGAAAAATGGTTTCTGCTCAATAACTAAAGAATGCTTGCACCAAGGAACTTCATTCTATACATTAAAGTTGGTCATGACCCCTATTGAATATGAGTTGAGAAGGTCATTAGGTCAAGGTTGCGGTAACTTTGAGGTGAAAAATTCTGCTCAATTTACTTAAGGTTCTTTGGGTCAGGAACTTCATACTTCATATGCAGATTTGTCATGACTAATAGATGACCCCTATTGATTTTGAGATCAGAAGGTCAAAGGTGAAGGTCGCAGTGACCGTGATGTGAAAAAACTTAAGAACATTTTGGCCTAGGATAGTCATACTTCGTATGCAAGTTAGTCATGATAAGTAGATGAACCTCAATTATTTTGAGGGCAGTAGGTCAAGGTTGTGACCTTTAGGTGAAAAACAAATAGTTGGTCAACAGTCTGTAAGTCATACTTCATTTCTGCTTAATAACTAAAGAATACTTGGTACCAAGAACTTCATACCTGGACTCAGGAACTTCAAACTTAGTATGCAGGTTGATCATGACCAGTAGATGACCCCTATTGATTTTGAGATCATTAGGTTAAGGGTCAAAGTCCTAGTGACATGGAGGTGAAAATAATTCCGCTCAATAACTTAAGATCCTTTGGTTCCAGGAAGTTCATACTTGGAGATCAGGTTGGCCTTGATATTAATCTAAAAAATGGCTTTTGCTAAATAGCTGAAGAAGGCTTGCACCCAGGAACTCCATACTTGGTATATTGATGGGACAATCTCCAAGGTCACTGTTTGTGCGTCTCCTGTCCAAAAGTACAAATTTCATGTCCATCATTGATCATTTCTTAGATACGACCATGATGGGGGAGATGAGCGTTTTTAAAAAAAACTTTTTTGAATCTTACATACATGACGGTTTGTTAGTCCAGTGATGTCATGAATAAAAAAAAATTGGGAATTCCATTTTATGCCCCCGAAGGTGGGCATATTAAAATCGCACCGTCCGTCCTTCCGTCCGTCTGTGTGTCTGGCTCAATAACTCGTGTCTGGGCTGTAACTTTCCCTTGTATGGACAGATTTTAAAATAACTTGCCACTTGTGTTCAGCATAACAAGACGACATGTCGGGTGCAAGAACCGTGTCCCTACCTCCAAGGTCAAGGTCACACTTACGTGTTTATTCACAATGGAATGCTGCATATAAGGACATAGAATATAGGTTGTCGTGTCCGGGCTGTAACTTTCCCTTGTATGGACAGATTTTAAAATAACTTGCTACATGTGTTAGGCATACCAAGACGACGTGTCGCGCGAAAGAACCGTGTCCCTACCTCTTAGGTCAAGGTCACACTTAGGTGTTTATTCACAATGGAATGCTGCATATAAGGACATAGAGTATAGGTTGTCGTGTCCGGACTGTAACTTTCCCTTGTATAGACAGATTTTAAAATAACTTTCCACATGTGTTTGACATACCAAGACGACGTGTCGCGTGCAAGAACCGTGTCCCTACCTCTAAGGTCAAGGTCACACTTAGGTGTTTATTCACAATGGAATGCTGCATATAAGGACATAGAGTATAGGTTGTCGTGTCCAGGCTGTAACTTTCCCTTGTATGGATAAAATTTAAAATAACTTGCCACATGTGTTCGACATACCAAGATGACGTGTCGCGTGCTAGAACCGTGTCCCTACCTCAAAGGTCAAGGTCACACTTAGGTGTTTATTCACAATGGAGTGCTGCATATAAGGATACAGAGTATTGGTTGTTATTTAACCTTTTCTTGTATGGACAGATTTGAAAATAACTTGCCACATGTGTTCGACATACCAAGACAACATGTCACGTGCAACACCCATGTCCCTACTTCTAAGGTGAAAGATGCACTTAGTGTTTATTCACAATGGAATGCTGAATATAAGGACATAAGAATGTAGGTTGTCAAGTATGGGTGGTATTTTTTATGATCAGAGGCAATTTAAAATAACTTGCCATATGTTTTTGTTTGATCTTTAACTTTTCATGTACTGACCTTGTTCATAGGTCAATGTCACATTCGGGGGCATTCGTCACATACTGTGACAGCTCTTGTTTAAATTTGTTGTGTCATATGGACATCACATTAACATAAATTATGCCTGGATTCTATTGACAGCATGTTGCAGACAAAAAAGCATATATATTGCCTAGAAATCTTCAGTTGGGATAATGTATGCTGATGATTTTTAAGTGGTAAACAGATTTAGCTCAATTATATCTTGAGTAATAAAAGCAATCTCATAGGAAGCATTTGAGGTTGTCAGGAACAAAGGTGAAATTCACTGCTTGTATTAAATTTTAGAAACCCTAAACTTATATTTGCCAAATTTCATGATAACCCAAATTCTAAAACTTCTAGTTTTGTTGCATTGGAATAACCCTGGAAGAATATATCGGCATGTTTAAAATGTTGTGTGTTTTGCACCATCTCTGGATCTTATTGTACAGGTGATGATGATGTGGACTGGACTGAGCGATTGAAGCAGCATCAACGAGACGCTGCCCGCCGGGAAAACACACTCGTACACCGACTGACCACAAAAGAGCAGGAACTCCAGGACATGCTAGTATGACATTATTCTCCTATGTTCTAGTATGATATAAACATCTCCCTACACATATATGTTGAGTTTGGGGTGTCTGTTTTTAGCTCACCTGAGCACAAAGTGCTTAAGGTAAGCTATTGTGATCGGTCTATGTCCGGCGTCTGTCATTCGGCGTCCGGCGTTCGGCGTCAACAATTGGTTATAATCATCTTCTTCTCCTAAACCGCTTGGACAATTTTGATGAAACTTCATAGGAATGATCCTTTGTGCTTTTCAAAATTGTTCAAAGAAATGAATTCCATGCAGAACTCTGGTTGCCATGGCAACCTAAAGGAAAATGTCAACAATTGGTTATAATCATCATCTTCTCCTAAACCCCTTGGACAATTTTAATGAAATTTCATAGGATTGATCCTTGGTTGGTGCTTTTTCAAAATTGTTCAAAGAAATAAATTCCATGCAGAACTATGGTTGCCATGGTAACCTAAAGGAAATGTCAACAAACGGTAATAATTATCATCTTCTCCTAAACCCCTTGGACAATTTTAATGAAATAGGAATAATCCTTGATTGGTGCTCTATTGGAATGATCCTTGATTGGTGCTTTTTCAAAATTGTTCAAAGAAATTAATTCCATGCAGAACTCTGGTTGCCATGGCAACCTAAAGGAAAAGCGTCAACAATTGGTTATAATCATCATCTTCTCCTTAACCCCTTGGACAATTTTAATGAAACTTTATAGGATTGATCCTTGGTTGGTGCAATTTTCAAAATTGTTCAAAGAAATGAATTCTATGCAGAACTCTGGTTGCCATGGCAACCTAAAGGAAAAATTACAAAACTTTTTTTTGCAAATACTATGAAGCCTAGTGCTTAAATATTAGGTGTGTAACATTGTTGATTGATTATCTACCATGTTTATTCAAATTATGCCCCTGGAGAAAAATTGGCCTCAACCATGGGTTACAAGTTCATTATAAATAAATTTTGTTAAAATCTGATAGTTATGTAAAGTTTACTCTTGAAGCAAGGGCAGCAAGTCTTGTTATATGGTCTCCCTTTTTGTTGGAAATTCCACTTCTTTCTATTTTTAGTAACAAGATTTTAAATTTTATTAAGTCTTCAACATAGTCACTTCTGAGGTAATTATTGTTCTTTTTTTAGGTTCATAGATTCAAATAACAGCCCTTTTTTCAGAATTTGGGGAAGCATGGCGGGGCCTTTTGAAAGGGGAAATTTGAGTCGCGAACTGACAAATAAAGTAGATGTAAAAAAAACCCAGAAAAACAACAACTGAAATACACACTACAATCTATTTTGGGTCATCCATTAAACATTATATTAGTAATCTGATACACTAAATACAGTATTAAACTTGGATAAAAATGAACTAACTGGAAAATACCGTAAATGACTGGTTTATAAGTCACACTTTTTTCCCTCAGATTTTGATCTTGAAAAAATACCTGCGTCTTAAAAACATTAACACGCTTTTGACATTTTTTTCGGAGGTGGATTTCAGGCGGAAATTGACTCTTCAGAGAAATAAATGGTGAAAAAATAAGTTTGTTTAGGTTTATGTAGAAAGGGATGTCACTCGCATCATCTAGATTGAGTTTATACAGGTTAAAATGGCAGTTGAAGATCGGGATACGGTGTATTGTAAAACGTTTATTTTTTTAATGTTTAATTATTGTACAAAATATTTATTCAATATTATTTTGTATAAAACAATAATTATACATGCATATAAAAAGAATAGCTGTGCACTGTCGAAATGTTTTTTGTTAGCGGTGTGTTAAGGTGTGAAAAACTCGCACTGCCTTTAAAGCCCTTTAACATACCAAAAGTACAAACTGTTGCGATGATAGTCTTGTTTTTTCGCACTTTGCCACGTTCTTTATTCTTTCCTGTAGGTTTTGACATTTTCAGAACAAACATGTTCAAAATAAGGTTTTTGCTTTACAAAACTTTTCATTCTTGACCTGTTATCGTTTATGATACACTGTCTGCAAGAATATTTTTCTTTGTATTAGTATTGAATGGTTTAAAATAACCATCCATCTTATATCCACTATCATCTTATAACCAGTCATTTACGGTATATTTTGCTATTTTTCTTTTTCAAATGGTCCCATATTCACATTCGTAACTGACGCAGAGCCTATTTTTCTGGCTTTTGAAAATTATAAGATTTAGGCCTCACCAAAATAGTAACTTGTTCATCGGATTTCCCACACCTATTTTTTCAGAAAGACCAAAAAATATAAATTATTTTGCGCCTGCACCATCTAAAAAAAAGGAGCCTTCTCAGCGTAAGTGGAAGAGCGCCATAGCCTTCTGCAGTCTAAATTTACTGCTCTCAAACCTAAACCCGCGTTTTACGCCGGCTACATGAAAACAAATTTTACTTACTGATTCTTAAAAATATGTGAACAAATGACAATTTTGCAGCCAATTAAAGGTTGATTAAAGTTTGGACAAATGTGTTTGTTTCAATATGGCTCCCTCTGAAATGAAACATATATCTTGTGGGCAATAAGTGCTGAATTTCATCATGAAAGATTGTGACCACAGTGATTTGGTGGGAATGAGCTTAATTTTGACCTTTACAAAATTTAGTGACATTTAACCTAAAATATTTATTGTTTTCTTCAGATTCATCAAAGGGGTCACTCCTACCAACTATCTAGCATAAATAACTATGAATTACTGCACTTTTACAAAGTCAGAAAATCTCGAATTGTCTAAATAGAGTAAAGTGAAACAACTCCAATTTCATCGAAATGTGACAGCTAAGAAAAACATGCCTACAAAAGCACCCAAACGAAAAGTTGCAACAAAAACATGCAGCCAACATGCAGATAAACCTTCAATCTTTCAATTGCAACCACTATTCTCACCTGAACATGCATCTAGTTGGAGAAATTTGATCAAGTTTCTGAAATTATCCCTAAAAAATCTCAACACAAACTTGCGATTCACAACTTTTAAAAAACAGTCTATTTTTTTTTATAATATTGTATTTCGATAATACATCAACCTTATTCCTATTTCATTTATTGCCTTTCAATTATACACGAACACAAAAGCCTTTACTTGTGAAATAATGTGTAAATTAAAATAATATAAAATACATGTTGTGGTTACATTACACTATTACTTCTTCATTGCCGAATTTGGGGAAGAAGTAATAGTGTAATGTAGTCACAACATGTATGCTATTTTTTTTAAATTCACATATTATTTCACAAGTAAAGGCTTTTGTATTCGTTGGTTAAGGTTTTGCGTGCAAGCACACATAGGTTAATATCTCAGCTACTACTTGAGGTATTGCATTGAGACTCTATACAATGGTACTCAAACATCCAACCTACTGAATTAACCAAGTTAGAAAACTCCAGTTTGCATTTAATGCAAATAAAGGCCTTTATTATTTGACTTAGAAATTCTGGTTAAGGTTATGTGTGTAAGCACACATAGGTTAATATCTCAGCTACTACTTGAGGTATTGCATTGAGACTCTATACAATGGTACTTAACCATCCAACCTACTTCATTAACCAAGTTAGATAACTGTAGTTTGCATTTAATGCAAAATAATTGACCCATTTTATTCGACTTAGAAATACTGGTTAAGGTTTTGCATGTCACCACATTTAAGTCAATATCTCAGCAAATATATCATGTATTGCATAAAGCCATTGAAACTTTAGATATGTATTCCCAACTATCTAACCTACTAAATTAATGAAGTAAGATAATGCCTTTTTGAATATAATGCAAATTATGGGCCATTATTATTTGACTTCTTCCTTGAACAAGACAACTCTTACTCTCTTGGATGTATTGAGGACGTCTCAAACTTAATCAAACTTGTATTAACAAAGAACAGTTTTCAATTCAACGATGCAAACTACCTACAGATTTTAGGAACAGCTATGGGCACGAAAATGGTCACCGTGCTTTGCATCTTTGTTTATGGGAAAGTTTGAACAAGAGTTTCTTAAAAATTGTTTCAAAAAACCGTTACTATGGTTGCATTTTCTTGATGACATTTTCTTCATATGGGAACATTCTGAAGATGAATTAACGGCCTTTCTTCACGATATCAACAAAGTCCACCAAAATATTAAATTTACAAATAATGTCTCTAAAACATGTGTTTCATTCTTGGAACATGACAATATTCATTTTTAAAAAATGAAATAAGAAAACACAGGAAACACAAGAAGCAAGGAAAAATCAGAAAAATAGCCAAGTTAAGAAGAATCTTTTAGAAAACCCCAGAGCTTGTGCCAAGACAATATTTAGCTTTTATTGAATAATGCAACTGCTAACAGATGATCAAAGTTGGTTGACAAAGATGATGTTGTGGATGAAACACTTGAAGTAAGCAAAGTTGGCAATCCAAAAGTATGAGAACAAAAATGTCAAAAGTAAGTTGGCATCTGCAAACAAGAAAAATAGTCAGGCAAGAAGAATGTCATGTTTAAATAGATACAAGAAGAGGAAAGATACTCAATTGAAAAGTACACTGTCAAAACCAGCGGCTTGGGAAGATAAGCTGTACACCTTGAAAGCTGCATTCAAGAATCATGCCCAACAAAAAAGACACCATGCATATAAATTGAAGTCATGTACCAGTACCTAAACGCCATTTGCCAAGTTCAAAACTGATGTCTAAAACAGCAGATAAATGTGTCTAAAAAGGCAGCCCAGGCAAATTTACTGACCATAGAGAGCTGTCTGACATATCAATATGACAATTTCCTTTTGACACTATACCTGGGACTGTGAGAATTGGGGTGTGGACTATATTCATAATCTGTATGAGCCATAACTTTCAATTTGTACCAGATCATTTTGTGGCTGATAATTCAACAGTATGCAGAAAGAAGAAGTCTCTACAGTGACACAGATGTGACATTACTTTATTTATATTGTAGCCACAACTTAGTTACTTGAGGGCACAACTTAGTACCATGTGGCCATGACTTATTAAATCGTGGCCACAACATAGTAATTAATAGTAGTTACTTAGTTGTGGTCACAAGTAACTAAATTGTTGCCACATTTTAATAAGTTACGGCCTCAATTAAGTTACTAAGTTGTGGCCTCAAGTTACTAAGTTGGTGACACCATTTACTAAGTTGTGGCCACAATATATTTAAAGTGTTGCGAATGTCACCTCAGTGCCACTGTATAAGTCTGACTTAATGTAGCAAAGGTAAAATAAATATTCAACAGTAGATGTGCAATAAATTTATATTATTACCGGGTATATTAATCATCATATATGATAGAAGGACAGATATTTTATGAACATGTTGTGAAATATGACTTTCTACTGAACATGGTTGTCTTAAAAATGAATGGCTCAGATATTCAAATTAGATTAATGCAGTGAGCTACCTTCAATGGGATGTACACCTGATCAAATTTCCAAGCATGATATACAAGAAAACTATCACTGCCAACACTTATGTCTCAGTTTTGGGTTAAAATTGAAATTTGATACATAGTAACCTGAACATGAAATATTTCGTCAGGAGTGTAACAATTTGAAACAGTTGTATTTAGTTACTTACACTGAATACCATTAGTTAAATGAAATAAAAGGATTACTGTTGTAGTGCTTTACTGTTATTTCAATTGAGTTTTACAATTTTTTACAAGTTGAGCAAGAATTAAGTAACAGTAGACTTTTTGTATGGTTTTGAAAAACTTTTCTCAAATTATGTAGAATCGCAATGAGTCAATGCTAAATTTGTTTTATAATGTTTCACTGGCTATCAATTACTTTGTAATTGCATGTCTTTTGATTTATACTGAGAAATTTTAAGTGAAATCTATTTAATGGTTGTAATCTACATATGTCAGGAGTGTAACAATTTCTTAAAATATTGTTTCTGTTTTTATTTTTGCTGCGTGAAGTGAAATCATAATGCCTCCTATGATGTCTTTGTTGATGTTACTTGTTATTGTTTGAATTCTATGAAAATGTATTTTTTTTTTAGTTTAATTGCACAATTTAAATAGAAAATAAAAAAAAAACCTTTGAATATTACATTTCATTGGTAAAAAAAGTACAAAAAATCAAATTCTCTAGAAATTTGGAGCGACTGAGTAAATTCAACATTCTATTAATGTATGCTGACATAAGAGCTACTAAAAGAATAATTGGGAGACATGTTAACTCAGGTTATTTCAAGAAAAAATGACATTGAAAGTGTTCATGTATCGTGTGTTTTTATTCCATGTTTAGTTAGATAAAAGTTTGATAAAAATGTTAATATGAGTTGTTTTCTCTATACAAAACCAATTTTGTACACTACAAAGATTGTTCATCAAAACTAGGCATACAGCCTTGTATTTAATGCTGATTTAAATTTAGACCATTTTTCAACTTTTCTAACCATTTTTTTAAATAGCCCTTTTGTGTGTACTTTTAATCCATCATTACCAAACATTGGAAAAATTATCAACCAATATTGGGGACTACTCAGATATTCAAAAAGTATAACTGTCCAAGATCTCATTAACTACAAACCAATTGTTGCATATAAGCGGCCTAAAAATATTCAAGATATACTTGTGAATTCTAAACTTACAAATGTTGTCACTAACGGGTTCTTTACTAAATGTAATAGATCCAGATGTTCACATTGTTGTACTATTTTTAAAAATGACAAATTTTCAAGTACATATTTTTGAACAAATTTAAGATAAATCATGAATTGTCCTGTTCTTCTACAGGTGTTATATATGTTATCAATTGCAAAAAATGTAAAAAGCAATACGTTGGTCAGACACAACAAAAATGTAGTCAGAGAATGAACAGTCATAAGTTTGATATAAAGCATTTTCCAGATTCATATACAAATGTGTCTGAACATTTTAATGCTCCTGACCACAGTATCAATGATTTTTCTTTTAAGCCAATTGATAAAATTGGAAACGATTATTAAAGGAGAGTAAATAGATGTACATTCTTGGCACAGTCATTCCTAATGGTATGAATTCTAAAATATTACTTTAATTCTTCTTACAGAATTAAAAAAAATCACAAAATTAATCTGGTTTATAACTGTTTTTAACCTATTTAATGTTGCATAGTTTATACTTGTTTATTGGTGTTTGTTTATGCATTTATATTGCATTTTACCAGTTCATTATATACATACAACCTGGCGAAGGCCGAATGGCCGAAACTTTGTTTCATAAATAAATAATTTGTGTTGAAGTTGGACTTCTTTAATTATCACCGTATTATTTGACTTTAATAGAGATTCTGGTTTAGGTTTTACATGTTAGCACACATAGGATAATATATCAGCAACTACTTGAGGAATTGCATTGAGACTTTATACAATGGTACTCAAATATCCAATCTATTTAAATTACCAAGTAAGATAACTCTAGTTTGCATTAAATTCAAATAATGGCCCCTTTTTTATTCCACATAGATATTCTGGTTAAGTTTTTTATGTAACCACTATTAAGTTAATACCTCAGCAAATACATCATATAGTGCATTGAAACTTTACACACAGGCTCCCGACCATTTAACCTTCTTATTTCAGTTTTTTTTTACCTTATATAGAAGGGGCTGTTTAATGGCCCCTTCCCCTCGGAAAATAAGCCTAGTTTTCCCCCTAAAAATGAAAATTCCCCTCCGATAAAATTCATTATTTCATTGCCGAATTGCGAAGAATTGTTTTTTCATCTGTGAGGGGAGGTAAGTCATGCTGAACTTAATTGATTAAACTTATAATTATACACAGTGGTCTCCCTTGATGGTTTACGACATACCGTATTCGAGAAATGTCACATAACTGGAAGTATTTCAACAAAAAATGATGCAAAAAAAAATATTCAGAAAAATGATTCTTTCTTCACCGACTGTAAGTCCGCACTCAGCAGGTACATCTTGTCAATCCACTAGCACACAAAATGTGACCGAGTCCAAACTTTCTGAACCGGATCATTCTGTTTCGGATGATGTGGAACCCCAGTCCCAGCAAGATCCTGAATATTCTGTTGAGCCTAGTGGCCCTGAAATTTCGGAACCACGGAGCAAATATGTCCAACTGTCTGGAAGTTATGATTGTGAAAGCGAGCTTGAAGTACATGAAATCTCCCCACCGAATAAAAAACTAGAAGAAGTGCTAAGGGTAATTTAGTGGAGGAGTTTAAGAACAGGAAAAAAAGAGAGAGATGGACTTGTAATGTAACAATTAAATATAATAAGATGTATGATAGTAAAATAAAAATAAAAAGTTAAACATGCACATTTTCCCCCTTTTTACTAAAACTTCTCCCACCTCAGTTAAACAAAATTAATTAAAAATGTATTTTTTGGTGGAACTCTTTTGTGCTTAGTGAAAATAATTGCGTATGGATATGCGATAGCACGTGGTTGTCATGGATATGAGCGCAGTGATCCAGTTAATGTTAATAATCAAGTCGGTCTTTTTAAATAGTTCTAAGGAAAATGAAGCATTATTTCTTGAATGGTGCGTGAAAACTGTTTTATGGTGACATTTGAAGCGAGAAATAATTAATAAGCGTTCTAAATACTCCATAAGACAAGGTTTCCTTGATGCTACTGACGACAGTCTTCAACAAGGAAGGTTATTATAATGTGGTGACCGTTAAAAAGGAGTTCCATACGGGCATTTTATCTTCGCCCATGGGCAAGATAAGAATATCTAGCATGGTTAAATTATTGGATCTACTTATCTGAGGTGGGAGAAAACTCTTATCTTTCATATTATATAATTAGGACACTTTTATTGGAGGTAATTTTTAATGTGTGATTGACCCAAGAATGTTTGTGTATTTCAATTTCTACAATTTTTACTTACTTAACCGTTTTGGACTGAAATCATTTAAAATGAGAAAATTTTGGACCAATTTTTTCGACACTTTTTGAAATGAAATCGGTTTGGCTTGGTCAAAATCGGTCCAGACCAGCAAATTGCCGGTTTTTAGAAGCCCTGGTTGCAAATAATGGCCCTTTTTTATTAGACATAAAAATTCTGGTTAAAATTTTGCATGTAGCCACATTTATGTTAATATATCAGCACATCATGTATTGCATTGAAATCTAACAGTGATCCATGCATGTTTCGCCAAAACTTTTCAATCCTTACACTGAAAAGCGGCGTAATAGTCGCGTGCGCTGTCTCTGTGACAGCTCTTGTAGTATATATGTTTATGTTTCCTTTTTCTCCAAATTTGAACAAATATCAACAATAAAAGAGGAAAATATACCTGTTTAAATAGGTAGGCATTAAATTCTGAGAAAGCCTGATATAAACTTGGCGCTGGCTGGAATTTTCTGTGACATATTTGGCGCTGAAAGGGTTAAAGTACAGTGTAGGTTTTTTTGTGAATTCTCTACCAAAACTAAAATTGCTACGTGAATTGTGTATTCATTGCAAGAGTGATAGCTGTAGTTTATATTCGCAAATTGCAAATGCCTATATTTCATTTTGTGAGTTATTTTTCAAGTCACCTTGTCGAGTCATTTCCATGGCATGAGATAAGACAAGTTTTTTGAAAGATAATTATTTTTAGCCAGGTATTTGAAAGTAAAAGTTGGAAAACGTTGGTTATTAGATTTGGGTATGTCATCTGGCAGGCAGGTGGCTGTGACATGATGATTGGCGCTCTTGTGTCCTGGCTTAGCCATGCAAAGGTTTGTTTTTTTTAAAAACTTTGCAAAATTGTTTAACATCTAGAAAACTGTGGTTTTGAATGATTTCATTTATTAAATAGTTTAAAGCAATACATTTGCTTGATCTCAAATAGCACTTTTTTTTTTTTTTTTTATCTCATTCAGATGTTATCCTTGTACTGTTTACAATATCAATGTTTAGTTCATAAATGAATAAAATGTGAATAAAACTGACTAAATAAAATTTGTTCACTCTTTGCTCGATCCTCTTTTGCTAAATGCAAAACAAATATTTTTATTTTTATTTTGCTCGCTTGTCCTATTATTTTTTTGAAAAAATCTGATGAACAAGTTATCAATTTGGTGAGGCCTTACAGAAATGAAATTTACCAAATGTAGCAGTGCTTGGCACTAACAGTAACCAGGTGACCCGAGACACCCAATAATATGACAAGATTACCACAGCTTATTGGCGAGAGAATCTGCCAGATCACCAAATTAAAACACTGCCACTGTGACAATTTCATATTTTTTGCCAAAGTAAAAAAAAACAAAAATAAATGCAAAACTGCCATAACTGATAAATTGCACATGTATATATCAGTGAAACACTGCCTAGTGGGATATCATTAAATGTACTGAAGTCCGGTCTCAGTGTTGTTGTCCTCTACAGGCATTGGAAAATTAAGTACATATAGAGAAGCCAGTCTGCATCGAAAAAAGCCTTGTTTGGGTATTTAAGTGATTATCTGATGTGTTGGGTATTTGTCAGCATTTAATCTTATGTATGATAGATAAAAAATGACATTATTTAAAAAAAAAATTGAAACATAGTAACACCGAGAATTCTGTCACACAATTTCACGATGTGAATTTTGTCACTGATTTCTCTGGATGTGGTGATTCATAAGGGAGCTTCAGAGCCATCCCCCCCCATACCCACAACAATAACTAAAATGTTCAAACACTTTTTTGTAAGTAAAATTGCAGGACACCCTGTAATTCTTATAGAACACCAATTTTTGGGGGTAGTAGTAAAACTGTTAATAATTGACCTTCAACGTTTACTGCAATACATCGTACAGCTAATAGTAAAAGCTGGTAAACACATATACAGAGCTACAGATAAGGGTCATAATGGGCGTAAATACACTTTAAAAATCACCAATTACAACCTAAAATCAAACAGCTGTTCATACCGGTTTTTTTAAAAAAAGAATAGGGCGTAACATTCTTCCCAGTATATTTGACCCTTTTACGCTAGCCATTTTGACTAAGTATTTTCTGCCCATTTTATGAAGTCGTTTTTACTTAATGTTAAACCGGTTTATTGAAATCGATTCACTATGTGTAAATGTAAGGGGACGCCAGGGGACGTAACCACTGCGTAGCATTTTTTTTTTAGTTGATTCTATTCTGTGTAAATCAACTTACACAAAATTGGAATGTTGCTCAGCAAATTAAACAGGACTTGTAATTTGCTGATCAACATTTCAATTTTGTGTTAATTCTTATATATGTGCTTTAAAAGTTCATTAAATAAAATAAGTCATTCATACTTGTAATATAAAGCTGCACTCTCACAGATTTAGAGTTTTTCCAACTTTTTAATTTTTTGTCTTAGAATTAGCAATGTTTTGCGTAAATATCTGCAAACCAGTGATGAAAGACTGTTGACAAAAGATCAGATCGCAGATTCTCATATTTCCATTTCAAATTTATTGTTTTATGGTTTAACCCTTTAGCACATAGACAAGTGGCCAGATTACACCTCCCAGTCAATAGCCATCTTACTGATAAGCAGTCCTTATCTGTATAGGTACTTTTCAGGATATTCGAAAATGAGCAAATGAATACAGCAGTATGACCTTAAAATCAATATTACTCCAAATAATTGTTTCCAAATCTTTTTTATGTGAATACATTTTTTATAGGTAATTAATTTATCTAATAAATGGTGTCAATGATGAAATATAAAATTCTTTTATTTCATCTGTGAATGCATTTCCAAGATTGAATTGTAACATTTCTTTGAAATGTCATAATTGCATTAAATCAAAGGGTAATAATATGCTGGGATAGATCTAAATTTTATTACCCCTATCATAAAAAAGACACATTTGGATTAAAAAGCCGACAATTGATGTTCTTGTGTATGATACACAGAAATGTGGCAGGAATATCCGGTGTCATCCAGCTGAGAGCTCCAGTCCAGAGTGTCTGTTTAGTTTTATTACCCCCTCATAAAATTCTTTACAAAAAGAAAGCGATAAATGTTTTCCAAGTAATGAATAAAAAGATCTAAATCATCAAAGCTTGCACAAATGTTGTTTACTTGACCTGTTTTACGACGGAACCATGCTGGCCATTGATTAGCTCAGCAGAAAATTTACTCATCATTTTCTCAGCTACTTATTGTTTCTATTGTTTGTAACACAAAATATTATCTACAAATAATTATTATCTTTATTGATTTCAATGGTAAATTAAACTGACAATAATTTCATTGATTTATGCATCAATGTTTTTGGGGAAATTCCATACTGTACAGTACTGCCATTCCTCCAGGTTTTATTATGTCACAGTAGGATCTCACACCTGTGATTGGCAGTATAAATAATGACCTTCAAGTTTTAGCAGACGACATTTTCGAGGGAAAATCAATACACAAAAGGTTAATCTTCAGCTTTATAAACATCCGGGATATTGTTTACAAAAAGAAAGATGCAATATTGAAGTATTGAAACGACCCTATTGAAATATGCGGGAGATGCGTTTACATCCAGTAGTGTATAGGGTCGGCCAGATGCGTTTACATCTGCTAATGAGCTATGTCGGCCTATCTCGTATACATGCACTAAAGGGTTAAAGAAAAATGCATAAAACATCAATTTTGAAGAGGAAATATGAAAATCTGCGATCTGATTTTATTTCATCAGTCTTTTATTGCTGGTTTTTAGATATTTATGCAAAAAACTGTTCATTCCAAGACAAAATGTAAAAAAGTTGTCAAAACATTCAACCTGTGAGAGTGCAGCTTTAATGTACCAGTACACTTTAGAAATCACCATTACACTTTAATGAATGACCCATTAAAGGGTGTACCATACACTTTACTAGATTGCATAAGGATGTAAAATACACTTTAAGTAAAAAGTTAATCTGTAGCTTTGCATATATGTCAAGGTTTATTATCCTTCGCCGAATCGAAGATTTCGGGAGGGGGATATTGTTTTGGCGTTGTCCGTCCGTCCTTCCGTCCGTCCGTCTGGTACCATACCTTGGTAGGCATTGATCAGAAAATGTTCAAACTTCAAGGACACACTAAGTGATGCAGTTTTTAAATGAAACATGTCTCCAAGACAGGTCAGAATGTTCCACTTGATCAAATCTCGACAAAGTGGGTCACTTGGGGTCAAAAACTAGGTCACTAGGTCAACTAGGGGCATTATACATGGTCAAATATTCATTAAACTTAATCAGAATGTTTTCCTTGATGAACTCTTGGTCGTAAATAAAACTGGGTCACATATGATTAAAAATTAGGTCATTAGGTCAAATCTTAGAATTTTTTTGTCCAGAACCATATCATGGTAATCATTGGTCAAGTTATTTTCAAAATTGGTCATGATGTACCCCTTGAAGAAATATTTATCACTTTAAAAAGTGGGTCACACGGGGTCAAAAACTAGGCCACTTGGTCAAATCTTAAAAAAATATTTGGAACATATTAGAGGCATTACACATGGTCAAATATCCATGAAATTTAATCAGAATGTTTTCCTTGATGGACATCTTGGTCATAAATAAAACTGGGTCACATATGATCAAAAATTTCGTCAGTAGGTCAAATCTTAGAAAGATCTTGTCCAGAACCATATCATGGTAATGATTGGTCAAGTTATGTTAAAAAATGGTCATGATGTACACCTTGAGGAAATATAGACCACTTTAAAAAGTGGGTCACATGGGGTCAAAAACTTGGTCAGTAGGTCAAATCTTAGAAAAATCTTTGAAACATATTAGAGGCATTATACATGGTCAAATATTCATAAACCTTAATTAGAATGTTTTCCTTGATGAAATCTTGGACTTATTTGAAACCTTGTCATATATGATTGAACATTAGGTCATAAAGTCAAAATTTTCAAAAATCTTGTCCGAAACTATTTTATGGTGGTGATTGGTCTGATTAAGTTCAAACATTGTCAGAATGTTCTTTTGGGTAAAATTTCGACAGCGTTTTAAAAATGTGTCATATTGGTCAAAAACTAAGTCACTAGGTCATATCTTACAAAAATCTTGGGAACACTCTAGAGGCAATACATCTGCTTTGATTTCCATGAAACTCAATCAGAATGCCTCAATGAAATCTTGGAATAATTTGAAACTAGTAGGTCACGTGGGGGTAAAAAATGAGGAGGTCACTGGGTCAAATCTTAAAAAAACCTTGTGGACACTCTAGAGGCTATATTTTTTGCAATATATCTGGACCAATCTTCATGAAACTTGGTCAGAATGTTTGCTTTGATGAAATCTTAGATTAGTTTGGAACTGGGTAACATGGAGTCATAAACTAGGTTTCTTGGTCATTTCTAAATGTTACATTAAATACAATATTTTTATGCCCCCGAAGGTGGGCATATTAAAATCGCACCGTCCGTCCGTCTGTCCTTTCTCTTGTATGGACAGATTTGAAAATAACTTGCCACATGTGTTTGACATACCAAGGTGACGTGTCGCGTGCATGACCCGTGTCCCTACCTCTAAGGTCAAGGTTACACTTTAGTGTTTATTCTCAATGGAATGCTGCATATAAGGACATAGAGTATAGGTTGTCGTGTCCGGGCTGTAACTTTCTCTTGTAGGGACAGATTTTGAAATGACCTGCCACATGTGTTTGACATACCAAGACGAAGTGTCGCGTGTAAGACCCTTTTTCCATATCTCCAAGGTCAAGCTCACACTTAGTGTTTATTCACAATGGAATGCTGCATATATAAGGACATAGAGTATAGGTTGTTGTGTCCGGGCTGTAACTTTCTCTTGTAGGGACAGATTTTGAAATGACCTACCACATGTGTTTGACATACCAAGACGATGTGTCACGTGTAAGACCCATGTCCCTACCTCTAAGGTCAAGGTCACACCCAGTGTTTATTCACAATGGAATGCTGCATATAAGGACATAGAGTATAGGTTGTCGTGTCCCGGCTGTAACTTTTTCTTGTATGGACAGATTTTAAAATAACTTTCCACATGTGTTTGACATACCAAGATGACGTGTTGCGTGCAAGACCCATGTCCCAACCTCTAAGGTGAAAGATACACTTAGTGTTTATTCACAATGGAATGCTGAATATATGGACATAAGAGTGTAGGTTGTCAAGTATGGGTGGTATTTTTTATGTTCAGTGGCAATTTAAAATAACTTATTAATTTTTTATGTACTGACCTCACATTCAGGGGCATTACTGTGACAGCTCTTGTTTTTTATTTCAGACAGTTGCAATCAAACTCAAACTCACTTATATATATATATATTTCATCAACAATTGATTTCCATTCCTTGACTTAGCCCAATCAGGCTGCGGATATCAATTCAACGAATTTGCTTGTTTTTTTTAAAAAGATGATATTTCTTAAATGATTTCTGCTACTTAAACTTGTATCCTGACCATGCGTTATAGAATTCTCAAAAAAACTTAACATAAAGGTTCACTTTGATGAGGTGGCATGAGGTGATCTCAAAGGTCAAGGTCACACTAAGAGTTCAGAAGTCAAGATGAGTATTGTTCATAGGACAGGTCTGGACTAAACCTTGTCCGGGCTGTATCTTTACCATGCATTATTTGATTTTTAAAAATCCTGCCATAAGGGTTTATTATGATGAGGCGTGTCGCAGGCTCTGTCTGTGTGCGTGTGAGTCTGTCTGGCCTGAGTTTTTTAGTTGGGCTATTGTGATAACCTTCAGGTGTTGTCATCAGCATCATGCAAAAATTAAAAAAAGTTCAATAATTCAATCAAAATTTTAAACTTAGTACACATGTTGCCAGACACAACAACACATGTCTAGCAAGGTGTCATACTTGGCCCATAACTATGAATTTTCATGTTATGCCCATTCAACATAAGGAAACCTGTGCAAAAATGTTTCAGATAATTAAATGAATCTTGGTACACGAAAGAAGAAATATCTCCTGCACTTATTAGATGATAGTTGCAGGGCTTCTAAATGTTCAGTATTCATCCTGAAATCAGACTTTAGAGCTTTTAACATCAGACTATTGTACAGTTGTTAAGATTGATTTTTGCACGGCTATTTGCATAAAAAAACAGGAGGAAATACCTTGAAATGAATATAAACACTACCCAGACATGGGCACGTTTGTACTCTAACAGAATGCTGGCTGTTTTTCAGGAATGACAATTATCCGCTGTTTGAATCCCTGTAGTTTTATTCTACTTCCAAAAATGATGCACTTTTGGATGTTACAAAGTTACTTCTTCAAATTGTTTCAGACGCAGATTGCAGAGATTAAGCAAGCAGAGGGCACAACTCAACTGAAGTCTATGCTTCTAGACCCAGCAGTCAACATTGTGTTTCAGAAAATGACGAAAGAAATGGATGATGCACAAGAAAAACTGAAACAAACCCAAAACGAACTAAGTGCATGGAAGTTCACCCCTGACAGGTGCATATCTCCCTTCCCTGCTACGGTAACTTTTGTAACTTAGACTGCTCGAGAATTGCGAAGCTCGTGGGCGACACAGTGCCTGGAGCTCAGGGAAGGCGGCGTGAGGCGTCCCAGTGATCCACTGGACGCAAGTTGACTCTCAATATGAGACTCACTGTCACGTCACTGTTCTCATCAAGGGGCATGATGACGCTAGGGATAACCGTGTGAAAATATTTTTTATTTTGTTGGCAGAAAAGTAACATTCAGAACATTTCTAAACATATCTTTTGTGAGAGCAGGACGGTGACTGGTTGATGTTGTGACTTGTTTTAATTCTTTTATCTTCCCTACTTTTAAATTTAACCAAATCTTGTTCGGATGACAATGATCACATTTGTACATGAAAACATGACACTTAAAATCAGAACTTTGAAGACATTCATTTATGTCCTTGCTTTTGATGCAAAGATTAATAGCAGAAATGACACTATTCCAACATATAATGGAGAAAGACCAATTTTGACAAAATGGTATTGATGTGTAGCTACAAAAATAACATGGAAACGGGTAAATACATTTTGTTTTTTAAGTTTTTAACTTAAAATATTTTGTTTTACAACTTGTTTTGATTGTTAGAAAGATCATGCATTTAAAAACTAAGAAATGCACGTCAAATATTTGTAATCCAGGGCCTTCAATCTGCACACTTAGGGGCAAACTTTGATGCCATTCCCCTCTTCAGAAATGTTATCTTATTCCCCCACGAGAGTTGAAACTTCCTTCTAAATGTCCTGAAATATGATAATCATAATTTAAGACCTATCTTTACATATTATGATAAACAGATACATGTGTGTAAAAAAGAGTGGAATTTTTTAAATAAAGTTTGTCTTATTATTGATTTTAGTCAAATATTTCCCATATTGCTCAGAATTGACTGTCTCTTTCCCCAAAATGTAGAGTGGAGGCTCTGTAATTAGAATTTATATCTTCACATAGTTTTCCAGCATTTTCCTCTGGTACAAATAAAAAAATCTTTAAAATAGATTCTTCTATTTTACCTTGCAAATTCACAATCTACACCTAGTACAACATGACTGTACTATTGTTGCCAGTCCCTTTAAAAGGATGAATGCACTGTGTTGGCAACTTAAGCCATAAAAACTCTTAGACTAGTGCTGAAGTTTGGATGTTTCAATAATTAGGCATGGACATGCTTGATAGGTCTGTCTTAAATTAATCCACCAGTGTACTCTATAGTCCAACACTGCAGGCAGCACATTTGTGTAAATAAGAAGTTTCTACTTTCCATTGTAAATTAATATAAGGTATTATACTGTGTATAGGATGCACTTTTTTATCCCAGAATTTTGAAAAAATAATTGCCTGCGTCCTATCTTTACTATTAGGTTTTCTTCTTTTTTCCAGTCCATTTCAGGCCCAATTTTTTTTTCAACAGTGATGAAGGGTAAGTACATTGTCCACCAAAGATACAAGCTGACGTAGGTAAATTCATGTAAGTAAACACATGTAAACAATTGGAATTTTTTGTTGTGCTAATGATCGATTATAATTGACAATTGATCGGAAAGGCCTACGTCGGCGACAATCGATAGTGAAATTTGAATAATCAATTATGGAAACAAGGGACGTAACCGCAACCGACTTTGTAACCAGTAAAATAAATGTCATGAAAATATGTTTTGTTTCTGGTTAATGCTAGGTAATGATAAAAGGTCAAGGTGGATATATGTTAATTTATCTAGTCATATTCCTCTCAGGTCAGTAAATCAATACAGTACCTTATTACAAATTTTCTTTGTAATTTAGCTGCTAAAGAATTGGTTCCCAACTTCTCATGTTTGTGGTTAAAAAGTGATTTTATGACATGAAAACGTTTACTTCTTACCATGTAATTTAGTGTTTTTTTTTCAGTTTTCTTTTAAAACATATAGAATTTTAACCGCTTGATGTACTTGTAACTGACTGATTATTAAAAAGAGATTGATATATTTCTCTGTGTTTATTTCACACATGTATACACTACTAAATGTAAGACAAAAATAAAGCCTGTGGTCTCATGTTCTGTAATAGTAACTTGTAAACACTAAAGGAAAGTTGCGTTCTGAATAAATAATGTAATTTATACATATAAATGTACACACATTGTAAGGGGACATTGGTTTTTAAAACAGATGCATGTACTGTGTGTGTTGACCAAAGATAATTAAATAATGATTAAATCGATTAATTAATCGATCATTGATCGGTTTCATAAACCAATTATCGATAGTTATTTTTCTGCCCGATTCCCAACACTAATCGGAATGATTACTTTAAAATGATTTAATGAGATTTAATGAAAAATAAATGGAAAACAAATATCCCGGTAGATTGTTTACTTTTTGTGTCGCCTGAAAAGGTGGCATAAAAGGCGGCATATAGGGGTTTCTTTTGTTGGCGGCATCAGTGGTGGCGGCGGGGGCGGTTGTGTCCAGGGCATATTTCTTAAACTATTAGTGGTATCAACTTGAAGTTTCATATATAGATAGATCTCATTGAGCACAAGTTCAGAGATCAAGAACTGTTACTCTTGCTTCCATATTTTCGGAGTAATTGCCCTTTGTTAATTTTCATGCTTATAGTTTTGTCCGGGGCATATCTTGTAGAATATAAGAGTTATCAACTTGACACTTCATATGTAGATAGATCTCATGGAAGGCAAGTGCAGTGCAGAATAACAGTAACTCTTAATTTCTTAGTTTTAGAGTCATTGCCCTTTGTTAATTTTCATGCTTAAAGTTTTGTCCGGGGCATATCTTGAAGAATATAAGAGTTATCGACTTGGAACTTCACACGTAGATAGATCTCATGGAGGGCAAGTGCAGTAGATAAGAACTGTAACTCTTGCATCTATATGTTTAGAGTAATTGCACTGTGATTATCAACCTGAAACTTAATAGGTAGATAAATCTCATTTTCGTTGTTAATTTTTGTCCGGCTTAACGCTGTTACCTTCAGTTTAAATGCCACCTGCCTTGAAAGTTAAATGGCAACATCAATGTCTATAAATGTATAAAATGCCAATCTTACAGCTATAATGTTGACAGTAAATAATTCATCAGGCGACACATCCGACTAGCAGAGTTCTAGTTTAATATCAAAGGGATGTTACTCACATAACACTGTGAATATTATGAGTTATAACAGCAGTTGTATTTCGGGATACAAGGAAAATATAAATAAAACGTTGCTCATGATATTGATAAACTTTGTAGTGTGTTTCTGTTTTAAAATGATAAGAAAGGAAAGTGCATACTGCAAAGTAGCATTATTGTCACTGTCAAAGCATTTCAAATGTGCTAAGATGTGAAAAACACTCTGCCTTGTACAACTGTTTTCTCGAAGGGTTATTGTTTACGATCCACAATCAGAAAGAATACTTACAAATAGTAATTCACAGTACTTTTTGTTCTGTCTCTTATGCAACTGTTACTTTCCATGCTCATTTACATGAAATAAACAAAAAAGCACATATGATTTTGCTTTTAAATATCACATTTTTTATATTTACCTTTGCCATTTTCATGATACAAAAATAAATAGTTAAAACAAATATGGTGGCTGCCGATTTTTCAGCTCCAATTTTGACATGTTTCCACTGCTACCTTTTATGCCCCCTTTTGAAAAAAGTGGGGTATATTGTTTTGCACATGTCGGTCGGTCGGTCTGTCTGTCGGTCGGTCGGAATACCAAATGGTTTCCGATCAATAACTTGAGAACGCTTTGACCGAGGGACCTCATACTTGGTATGTGTATTGGTCATCACCAGCAGATGAACCCTATTGATTTTGAGGTCAGTGGGTCAAAGGTCAAGGTCAGTGTGACCTTTACATGAAAAACGGTTTCCGATCAATAACTTGAGAACGCTTTGACCCAGGAACCTCATACTTGGTAGGTGTATTGGTCATGACCAGCAGATGAACCCTATTGATTTTGAGGTCAGTGGGTCAAAGGTCAAGGTCAGTGTGACCTTAACATGAAAAACGGTTTCCGATCAATAACTTGAGAACGCTTTGACCCAGGGACCTCATACTAGGTAGGCTTATTGGTCATGACCAGCAGATGAACCCTATTGATTTTGAGGTCAGTGGGTCAAAGGTCAAGGTCAGTGTGACCTTTACATGAAAAACGGTTTCCGATCAATAACTTGAGAACGCTTTGACCCAGGAACCTCATACTTGGTAGGTGTATTGGTCATGACCAGCAGATGAACCCTATTGATTTTGAGGTCAGTGGGTCAAAGGTCAAGGTCAGTGTGACCTTAACATGAAAAACGGTTTCCGATCAATAACTTGAGAACGCTTTGACCCAGGGACCTCATACTAGGTAGGCTTATTGGTCATGACCAGCAGATGAACCCTATTGATTTTGAGGTCAGTGGGTCAAAGGTCAAGGTCAGTGTGACTGTAAGCTGAAAAAAGGTTTTCTGATTGTCCATATTTTATTTAAGTGTCCAAATCCTACTAACAATTTGGCTCCCAAGGGGGCATAAATGTTTCACTAACATCTCTTGTTTTCTTTTCTTTTTTACTATTTTTTATGCCTGCATCCTATCTATTCTAGCGTCCTATACACAGTATAATATGGTACCAATATTTTTATGGGACGCACTAGAAATGTTTTCAACAATTACATTTTGGTTTGAGGGCATGCAATCAATGAATGGGTTGACGTTTAATCCATTTGAGACACTATTTTCTCAGAAAAAAAGATATGTAAGGGAGCTCATTATCTGCTATATTTTATAGAGCAATTGATTGTGAATGTGATACAGTCTTCAGTTTTTACTTAATCAAACTTATGCACTAATTAGATATCCATAAGAGCTTGGTTCCTTTTTTAAACCAGCCAGATTCATGCATGACTGGATTATGGCCCTTGAATTTTATGCTACAGCCTAGCGAAAGTTTTGTCTAAGGGAGACAATTTTTTACAGAAAGTTGTGTATTATTGCAGTAGTTCTTTCTTTGTGAGACATGATTCACTGATTACTTCCCTTTGATATGAAAAGTAATACTTTTGTTGATTTTTGCCACTAATCTTACTTTTTCCCGAAATTCTTATTCCGCCAGAAGTGTCATATCCTTGATAATAACGCCCAAATTATTAAGAGTTCAGTGTTATTTCATATGATTTGTAAATATAAAATTGATTAAATACAAACAATTAAACTAAGGACACTTCTTTTATTATAGGCCTATCATTTTCCTTTTCATGTGTATAATACGCAGAAATATGGCAGGAATATCCGGTGTCATCCAGCTGAGAGATCCAGTCAAGGGTGTCTGTTTAACTTTATTACCCCCTCATAAAAATGTTTACAAAAAGAAATCTGATAAATGTTTATCCGGTATGAATAAAAAGATCTAGATTATCGAAACGCTTGCACAAATGTGTTTACCTGACCTATTGTACTATCTATCAGTTCCACAGAAAATTGACTCATCATTTTCTCAGCTACTTATTGATTCTAAACAAAATATTATCTTTAAATAATTATAATCTTTATTGATTTTAATGGTAAATTGAACTGACATAATATATTTAATGATTTAGGCATCAATGAATTTGGGGGATTTTCCATTCAGTACTCAGCTTGTGGTCTTATTACGTCTCAATGGGATATCACACCTGCAATTGTGAGTATAAATACCTTCTAGGAACTTGGTCCCGAACATTTTTCCTTCTATTTTCATATAAAATATACCTACGATGCGTCAAAACCTAAATATGTCAAGGAGTTGAGCAATATAGTCGGTCCCAAGTATACAAATCTTGCACAAAACCTTATGGCTCCTTCAAGGTCATTATTTCACACTTTTTCCAGAACGTGTGTTCCAAAATAAACAAAAAATTGCTAGGTGTTAAAATTTTGTTGTAAAAATTGCAATGACAGATGAAAGGCAATTTGATAAGGTGTGAAAACCCGTTTGTCAATGTTTACGCATGACCGATAGTAGTTGATATGGGCATTTGAGAAGTTAATTGTGAGAAATGTAAATGAGTAATAAAAATATGAATAAACACTACCATATCGATCCAACATCGGAATCTCTGAAAATAATTCCTTCTTGTCACTTTGTTTTGCAATATGTTGATTTTGTAAAAATAAACATTTCTATTTTATCATTTATTGATCTTTCTTTTATATTTTACATTTAGTATACGACAGCCTTTGAACATATGAGTGATTTCCACAACACAACATATAATCGATGTCTTAGTAAACAGTCGGTTTGACGACTTCAAACTTATAATACACTGAAAGATATTTCATAACGGTCTGGAAAATTGAAATTCGGATCGTTCGAAACATCGTTTCCCTCAAGGTTTTAGCTTGGTCCCCTGCATCCTGGAGCAAACGCAGTTTTACTGTAACGTAATACTTATGATAATAGTGTTCCCCCTAGGTGTCACCATGCTTCCCCATTGACTGCTTAAATATGCCATACTGCCCTTTCATCTTCCAATATGCCTTTTGTCATGTCATATGACAGCTTATTGTGTATTTGTGTAATGAGCAGACGACCTGTGTATTCACAATTGGTCATTTTCTATTCCAATAATTCGTTAGAGTAACAGCCAATTAGTGAAACAACACCTGGAGTGGAGCTATTGAATGTCAGCCAATCAGAATATACATTGACAACTTTTTCTTGAAACGATGAAAGTTCGTAAAATGCTATAGAAAATGCGAAGGGATGGCGAAAAATTATGTCTTTTTTTTAACCTTTTAAAATAATTGTTAATTGTATTAAACAAACCATACTCGCCATTTTAAACATTGTTGATTTGAAGCAGACGGTCACTACAGTTTTGTAAACATAGTCCTGAAAAAAATGTTTTTTAAAAGTTTATTTGTAAAATATTCATGATGAAAATTTCTTTTTAACGCACAAAAATATTTTGATGGATTATTTACCTATGATGTCTATGATCATGTCAAAATTGGGTGAAACCGCCATTTTGTTGGAATGATTTTCAGAGTTATATTGTCAATGTGCTTTTTAGCTCACCAGAACACGAAGTGCTAAAGGTGAGCTATTGTGATCGGTCTTTGTCCGTTGTCTGTCCGTGAGTCAGTCCGTCTGTCTGTTGACAATTGCTTAAAAAATATCTCTGAAACTACCCGGCCAAATTCAATGAAACTTCACAGGAAGCTTCCTTGGGTGCCCTCTACAAAAATACAACAATGGGTCACGATTGATTAACAACAACAACAACAACAAAATGGCCAACTTCCTGTTTTGCTTTAAAAAAACATCTCTGAAACTACCTGTTCAAATTCAATGAAACTATACAGGAAGCTTTTTTGGGTGACCCTCTTCCAAAATACAACAAGGGGTTACGATTGATCAACAATAACAACAACAACAACAGCAACAACAACAAAATGGCCGACTTCCTGTTTTGCTTTAAAAAAACATCTCTTTTGAAACTACCACTCCAAATTCAATGAAACTTTACAGGAAGCTTCCTTGGGTGACCCTCTACAAAAATACAACAAGGGGTCATGATTGATCAACAACAACAACAACAAAATTGCCAACTTCCTGTTTTGCTTTAAAAAAACATCTCCTCTAAAACTATCAGTTCAAATTCAATGAAATTTTACAGGAAGCTTCCTTGGGTAACCTTCTACAAATAAACAACAAGGGGTCATGATTGATTAACAGCAACAACAAAATGGCCGACTTACTGTTTTGCTTTAAAAAAAATCTCTGAAACTACCAGGCCAAATTCAATGAAAATTTACAGGTAGTTTCAATGCATGACCCTTTACAAATATAAAACAAGGCATCGTCATCAGTAAAGATGTGTTTAAATTGCAACATTTTTATTAATGCTTTATCACAGAGTTGTGGCCCTTTGCTTAGGTGAATGTTTAGGGCGATCATGACACTCTTGTTTTGATAAGTAATTTTTTCAGCAAGGGCAGTCATTTTTATTGTCATTTGATTCTAAAACATCAGCGATTTAAGCATTATCTTACCAAAGACAATTAAATAACAGCCAGGCTGAATGTAAGATTCGTACCCAATCCCGATGGTACCAAACTAAGATTTGTGCGTCTGTAAACGATTTCTTGTTAACACCATACAGTCTATAGTTTTGATTGTATCTCGATGAAACTTGTACAGTATTTAGATATCAATTAGAGCTTGGTTCCTTTCGTAAATCAACCAGATCCGCCCATACATGCCTAGATAATGGGCCTTGAAAGTATAAAAAAAAAGTATGTACTTCTGTAAACAGTTAATTTGAACATGATACAGTCTTCAGTTTTGATTGTATCTTGATGAAACTTGTACAGTATTTAGATATCTATTAAAGCTTGGTTCCCAGATCTGCCCATGCATGCCTATATTATGGGTCTTGAAAGTATAAAAAAATGCTATTTTTAGCTAAGTCTATTTTTAGCCAAGTTTACATGTAAAGTCACAATTGCATGTAAATTTTTGTTCAAATTATGTCCCTGGGGTCATAACTGGCCATGCCCAGTGTTCACAGGTTTGGTAAACTTAAATTGGGAAATGTTAAAAACCTTTTTGTCTGAAACAGCTGTGCAGTTACTTGCTATTTTGAACAAGGCTTTATTTAGCAGTCCACTACCATGGTTGTTTAAATTATGCCACTTGGTTCAAAACTGGCACTGCCCCATGGGTCACAAGTTTCCTAAAGACTTATTTAAGAAATATTTTCAAAATCTTCATGTTTCAAACCACAAGGCTGATTTTTGTTGTGGAGCATCATATGATGACTGTCAAAACATTTGAAATTATGCCCCTTGGGCAAAAGCTGGCCCCACCTTTTTAGCTTGACTATTCGAAGAATAAGGAGAGCCATCCTAGTCACCCGAAAATTCCCTGTCAATGACTTGCAGAAACAATTAAACAAATAATAATCTAGAATAACTAGAGATGAGCTGTATTGTTGGAATGTGAATAGCTTTACCAGTATTTTGGGAAAGTTTGGATCAAGAGTTCAATGCATGAATAAAATGTCCTTGTAGCTAATTTTGTTTTTTTAGCTCGACAATTCGAAGAATAAGGAGAGCTATCCTAGTCACCCGAGCGTCGGCATAACCACTTATGTTAAAGTTTGCATACAACCTCAAATATTTTCAAAGTCCATTGACATATGGCTTTGAAACTTTGCACTCTTGTTTACCATCATGTCCCTAACCTGTACAAATAAGGAGGTAACTCTATCAAGCATTTTGACAAAATTATGCCCCTTTTTCTAATTAGAATTTACTTGAAGTTTGTGTACCACCTCAAATATATTCAAAGTTCATTGACATCTGGCTTTTGCTTTATTAAATGTAACTTAGAACCTTTTTCGCATTCATCACTTGATATGGGGCCCCTAAGGGTCAAGTTGGAGGTCACTGTTACTCAATATTGAAAAACAGTTTAAACTAAATCTCACAGTGATGACTGAATTTGTTCAATCAATCATTGAAAAACCTGGTTTTGTAGCATTGCAGTTTTTCTTGTCCTTTTCAGGATGGTTTAATAGAAATACAACTAAACCTAGTATAACCCAGAAAAATAATTATTTTGGAGTGACTCTGTGGTCGGTTGTTTTGTCAGTTGTTTGGTCAGTGTATTGCAATTTTCCTTGTATTTATAACAACAGCATAACTTAACTTGAAAACTACTGGATGGAATTTAATTAAAACTTAATAGAATGATATAAAATAGTGGGAAGAAGTGCAGTGTACAGGAACCATAACTATTTTTAAAGTACAGTCGAAACTCGATGGCTCGATATTCTAGTGACCGGCCAAAATACTTCGAGCCTCGAGAATATGGAGCCAAGCGGGATTGCTTATAGAATGTTATTTTTTATTATTTGTTACAAAAAGTCTTGTTTACCTAGTTTGTTATTGGTTTCGCTATCTTCGCAAGAAAAGACATAGTTACACATCGCACAGTTTGTAACATAACTTATTCGATACTTAGAAAATACCATTTGATTTTTATGCCCCGAAGGTGGGCATATTAAAATCGCACCGTCCGTCCGTCCGTCCGTCCGGCTCTGTAACTTTCCCTTGTATGGACAGATTTTAAAATAACTTGCCACATGTGTTCCACATACCAAGACGACGTGTGGCATGCAAGACTCGTGTCCCTACCTCAAAGGTCAAGGTCACACCTAGTGTTTATTCACAATGGAGTGCTGCATATAAGGACATAGAGTATAGGTTGTCATGTCCCGGCTGTAACTTTCTCTTGAATGGACAGATTTTAAAATAACTTGCCACATGTGTACCACATACCAAGACGACGTGTCGCGTGCAAGACCCCTGTCCGTACCTCAAAGGTCAAGGTCACACTTAGTGTTTATTCACCATAGAGTGCTGCATATAAGCATAGAGTATAGGTTGTCGTGTCCGGGCTGTAACTTTCCCTTGTATGGACAGATTTTAAAATAACTTGCCACATGTGTACCACATACCAAGACGACGTGTTGCGTGCAAGACCCGTGTCCCTACCTCAAAGGTCAAGGTCACACTTAGTGTTTATTCACAATGGAGTGCTGCATATAAGGACATACAAATGTAGAGTATAGGTTGTCGTGTCCGGGCTGTAACTTTCCCTTGTATGGACAGATTTTAAAATAACTTGCCACATGTGTTCCACAAGACCCGTGTCCCTACCTCAAAGGTCAAGGTCACACTTAGTGTTTATTCACAATGGAGTGCTGCATATAAGGACATAGAGTATAGGTTGACGTGTCCGGGCTGTAACTTTCCCTTGTATGGACAGATTTTAAAATAACTTGCCACATGTGTTCCATATACCAAGATGACATGTCGCGTGCAAAACCCATGTCCCTACCTCAAAGGTCAAGGCATAGAGTATAGGTTGTGGTGTCCGGGCTGTAACTTTCCCTTGTATGGACAGATTTTAAAATAACTTGCCACATGTGTTCCACATACCAAGACGACGTGTCGCGTGCAAGACCCGTGTCCCTACCTCAAAGGTCAAGGTCACACTTAGTGTTTATTCACAATGGAATGCTGCATATAAGGACATAGAGTATAGGTTGTCGTGTCCGGGCTGTAACTTTCTCTTGTATGGACAGATTTTAAAATAACTTGCCACATGTGTTCCACATACCAAGACGACGTGTCGCGTTCAAGACCCGTGTCCCTACCTCAAAGGTCAAGGTCACACATAGTGTTTATTCACAATGGAGTGCTGCATATAAGGACATAGAGTATAGGTTGTCGTGTCCGGGCTGTAACTTTCCCTTGTATGGACAGATCTTAAAATAACTTGCCACATGTGTTCCACATACCAAGACAACGTGTCGCATGCAAGACCCGTGTCCCTACCTCAAAGGTCAAGGTCACACTTAGTGTTTATTCACAATGGAGTGCTGCATATAAGGACATAGAGTATAGGTTGTCGTGTCCGGGCTGTAACTTTCTCTTGTATGGACAGATTTTAAAATAACTTGCCACATGTGTTCCACATACCAAGACGACGTGTCGCGTGCAAGACCAGTGTCCCTACCTCAAAGGTCAAGGTCACACATAGTGTTTATTCACAATGGAGTGCTGCATATAAGGACATAGAGTATAGATTGTCGTGTCCATGCTGTAACTTTCCCTGTATTGACAGATTTTAAAATAACTTGCCACATGTGTTCCACATACCAAGACGACGTGTCGCATGCAAGACCGTGTCCCTACCTCAAAGGTCAAGGTCA